>NC_088651.1:18139464-18146964 GCF_964019385.1 Sycon ciliatum | reverse complement strand
GTGGTCCATTGCGTATTGGCAGATCATAGTGCCCCTTACCAGGGGCAGTTTAGCTTGAAAATACTCACCGTGGTCCATTGCGTATTGGCAGATCATAGTGCCCCTTACCAGGGGCAGTTTAGCTTGAAAGCGTACAACTTCGACCTGGTTGGTCTTCTGTTCCGAGTGATCTCTCTGACAGGTTTACCTAGGGTAATAGCTTGAAAAGAGACCACAGGGTTGCAGCAAGAGCATGAACCGAAACTGGTGCGGCAGGTGTGGTCCAAGGCACAACAATAATTTTTGTCTTGCTATTTTTTGAATCAATTTGAAAAGGTTATTGGAGGCTAGTTTTATAGATGTGTTGCTGTGGTAGTGCCCCGTGTACCCCCCCCCCCCACCCCCTGGGCCGGGTGTCGGGTAAGAGAATGCAAGAGAGATATTCGGACAAAGTTAGGTTCACAAGTACCAGTTTGTACCCCCCCCCCCTGCCTTTTTGAAACTGAGGAGTGCACAAGCTCTCTCCTGATGTGTTAGATTTTATAGTGTGCCTTTCTGTATTCCTCAGGGTGTGCAGACTCTACTGTAGCCACAGTCCGTGTTTTACACAGTTATACACTACTACCCAAAAACGGTCTCTCGGCTTCAGATTCTTCCAAAAAAAAAATCAATTACTAAATAAATCCAAATTTTTGTGCTAGGCCCATCTTCAGAAATAATTCCATATGGCACGATAACCGGTGCGTGCATTTGGTTCTATTCGCACCTCTTCTTCTGCAGAGCGCCATCGATAAGCGTCGAAAGCATCCGCCGCCTCACCCGAAGCCGTGCGCGTGGAACAAGAGCGGTATGTGTCAGGATAGTCACGGTCTTCCCATGTATCTCTCACCTCGACTGGTGTACGGTGAGAGTGCGCGTTTGGCAAAGACCAGCGGTGGACGGAAAAGCAGCAACGAAGGCAGTTCTAACCTGGCTCATACAGAAGGTACGATTGTTCTTGTACTGTGATGTTATTACGGCTGTGATGGACTGTTGAAATCCGCTCGGTTCGCTGCATGGCCCTAGTACGTCAGCCTCGTAGCCTAGGCCATTATTTTCACGTCCAACAGTCTATGCGCATTGGAGTCACCGTGTATACATTGGTATGCTGTGCTTAGTGAAACTCTGGCCTGTTTGTTCTTCGGCACTACATTTTTCCGTCCCCTGCAGTACCGTATTCGACTTCAGTGCTGTTTTATCTGTGTGCGTGTGAAATTGACTCTCAAGCCGTGCATATCCAAGATCCCTATATCCCGTGGTGTGAAATGACTGGCATGACAGAGACGGTGCCCTAAAGAATATGGTTCTGTTTTGTGATCTTCTACAGAGGTGCCTCGTTATCGGCCTGTCAATTTTTGAGTTAAATAGTCTCTCGCATCTTGTGAACTGTGCCTTTCTTTCATGCAGTCGACACCCGCCTTTCCCAATCAGCCTTGCAGATTTCAAACAATGAGGAGCCTAGTGCTGTCAGCATATCAACTACATCCTCAGCAAACGTCCTGACAGACTCCCGGCTTGCTATGGATTCGAGCACTGGTAGCCTAGCATCACCGAGAGGTACACTTCAAGAAGTGGCCGCATCGGACCGCGATGGAGCAGACGCACCAAAGCCGTGGCAGAAGCGGCCCCAAGCCAAACCCAGCGAGGCACTCCTGGAGGTACGATTTCGCTTAAATGTTCTTAAATATTCTTCATGGAACAGCGTGCCTTCTCGTTTACAAGCTCTATGCCTACCTCCGTGCATATGTGCTAGAGCTGTTAATCATTCTTCACCCGTATCAATCCACATTATTTTAATAACTGTGAACAGCAGAATCACAGTAACAACCTTTTCCACAGTGGGGTAACTGAAAGATCTTTTTTTTTGTAAAGGAGTCCCTTTATAAACCGGCACCATTTGTGCCAGGGACATTCAGCTGGATTAGGGTGGGTGCTGGGTTAAAAAATCTGATCTGCTGCTGCAATATATGTCTGTTCTCTACCCACTTCCAGCTGGAAGTGTACCCTGGTTTCGACCCGGCGGAACCCTCGCAACTGCCTCAGAACATCGATGTTTTGCAGCATTTACGCCGGATAACAGCGTGTCAAAAGGATCTGCGGAAAAAGGTAAGCATCTCGAATGGTAGGGTTTTAATTTCAAAAGATGCCAACCAAGTCACTGCATGCCTGTTATTGTGCACGTAGAAAATCAATTCAATCAATGGTCGTTAAGAGCATATTATGATATTCGACAGATGTGTGTTGAAGAAAGAGAAACTAGCCGGTGAAGCTCAGAAGGCACTGGAGAATAGATAGAGGCCATTGTACTACCTACCAAGTATTACCTGTCCAATTGCTCTCCATCAGGTTCAACTACACGGTGTTTCGGTTACGTTGTATATGTACAGGACATTGATAGATCTGAGAAATCACTCTGAGCAGAGCTAGGCCAAGATCGGCTTTCGAACACTAAACGGTTATAATAATTATGTATATACTCGATCTGCGGACAGAACTGTTTCGTCCTCTGTGGAACCATCAGCGCAGCACAGAGAAAATGAGGCCGAACCTGATAACGTTAGCAATGAAAAATAAATTTTCCAAAGCCAGATTTAAACCTTAAAAAAATTATAGAAAAGAGAAAGACCAAAGAGCTACAAGTTACGCTGTACTGTCCACTAACACCACCAGTTACTGTTAATGGACAGTATAGCGTAACTTGTAGTTCCATGGTCTTTCTCTTTTGTATAGGAGCCAGGGACTACAGAAACAACCCTATGGCACTTTTTGGCGAAAATTTTTTTCTCTCAAAACGTTGGTATGGTATGGTAATGTGCTCAAACAAAATTTCAAGTTGATCTGCGATGGTAAAAATGTGCCTAACCACCTATTTAATAATGGCATGTCAATTGAGCGATATAGAGCAAATTTATGTACACAGTTTGTAATGTTCTTTGTATTATCTTCAGTCTTGCTAGTTAGGCAGTTCAAATGTATAGTGAACTATGCCCTCAGCTTCATCCAGTGACGCCTGCGCGCCGTCCACCAAATCTAGTGATATGTGCGAACGCAGGGCCTGAACACATTCCGTCTCTTCCTCTGTACGGGCGACACGAATTTTGTCCCGCAGCTTGTCACACAGTGCGCATACGTCTGTCCTTGGCTTCATCACTTTGATGTGTGCTGCCTGTCTCCTCCAAATGTGGCAAAATGACCTGTAATGAACAGGCGAATACTGTGTGAAGGTCTTGGTATAGATGTTGTATGCAGACTTCTTGTTCTTGGATGCTGGTAAGTAGACCGGAGGGTCCTCAGCACGACCTCGCTCCGCTGCAGGCTGACGAAGACCGTACATGTAGCATATGAAAAAAAACTGCACTACATCCTGCTCTATGTCTGCTGAAATGGCCAAGTGCTCTGGTGTTCTCCCAGTCAAGTCATGGTGTGCCAGTTGAACGACTCTTTTGTTTGCCTTTTTTTTAAGGCGCTTCATTACATGACTTCCAACAGCATGAACTGCCATGAACACGTCTTTGCACAACTCGTAACCACGTACATGATAGCGGAAATAGAAAGGTCGATCACCACCACCAGTCATCGACTTTCGCATGCTTCCAGTAAGTGCGCCCAGAACAAACTGCTTGAAGCGCTTTTTCGACTCTCGCAGTTTAGGGACTTCAAATATGTAGTCCTCGAGCTGCTGCTCTGGGATGACTTTCCAATGATTCTTCGACTTGCATCCACAGCCTCTCTCAATCCCATCGCGTATGTCTGAAGACAGGAGACCACGCTTCACCTGCTCCGTCCTCGGTGGCTCAGGTGCGGTGGCATCTGGTTCGTCATCCGATTCCGAGTAGTCGCTAGTAGTCGGTGTCACTCTCCGCGTTTGAAATTTCCGAGCTGTCGGGGCTTGGCGTTTTCGACCCAACACTAGCAACACTCGAGCTTGCTGTGACTCCATACGTCTTCTTCTTAGGTGGCATATCATCGCCGTCGCTGTCAGCATCGGTGTCGGAATCGCTCGCGGACGACTCGCGGGTGCCAGCGCTGAATCCGTAAAGTTCTCGTCGTCCGATTAAAGCGCCTTCGCATCAGGCACTAGTCGACTCCACACAGAATCGAGCTGCGTCGTGTACTAGATGTTGCAGCCATAATTAATCACAGTAAGTGGAGCCTCTTGAGTTACTCGACAATCGCTCGAGCTCGGAATTCTTCACCGAACACCTAACAAGAGGACAGCTCTTGAGTCTTGTCAAAACAAAAGTGACGAGTTCTGCGCTTCGCGTAACTTTGAGTCACGTGACTTTGAAACGTCATAACTTGATTTTGATATCAAACGTCGTAGGGCGGTTTCTATAGTCCCTGGCTCATTATTAAATTAAACCTTGGCTCTCCATCTGAGTCCATTCCTAAGCAATTTATAAAATATATTTTTTGAACTTGCAGCTCGCAATAGAAAAATCTTGTTATAAAAATTTCAATCAATGTGGAATGTTGTGTGCTATATCCTTCATGAATTTTCAGCCCCGCTTCAGGTCCGAATGGGAAGTATTCTTTTACTCGGATACGAGCGTCACAATGTTTCTCGACTACTTCTGGTGGATATTTCTACAACACTTCAAGGTAGGGAACAAATGGTTGGTTTGTATCAGGGTTTTTTTTTCGTATGACCATCGACTCCTGGGTGGATTTGATCATGTCACCATTGGCTCTTGGAGGGACATTGGCTTGTAGGGTGGTCTCATTGCAGTCACCTAGTTGTTAGGGAGTAGGCCTAATAGAATATGTGGGGACCAGTAGCATTTGATACATGTTTGTTTGGAATGTATGCCCGTGTTTCGTAAACGATTTGTTGCTATGTATGCGTGTATGGGCGCATGCATCTGTGAGAGTTTTCCAACTGGATCTAAGAAGTAATCATGAGTCCACGGACGAGGATGAGATTTATAACAAGGCCAAATTTCTATAAGTTAGTCGGTAAGAGCTCTGAACGCTGCCTGACCTACCAGTCTTGTGCTGTGGAGAGAAGCAATGAATTGTGGCGTAAGGGGTTGTGGGTTCCGTGATCTTGTAGAAAAAAAATCAGTTGTAGATTTAAACCACCTCTGACAAAGGTGATGTTGTAATAGTTATGTACTTGCATGCTGGGTTTGTCAAACAATTGTTTATGTTGCTTCTCCCCCTTGGTCTGCAGAATGGCCGCGATCGGGTGACGCTAGGCTTAATCTTCTCCCGCGTATCAGACTGCTACATGGAGCTGCTACGCGCTAGTGATTATCTGCGCTTCTCCGATGCGCTGCATGATGTAAGTCACCGGTGCCGGATGTTCTTTCATCAACCACTTATATGTAGCTACATGCTGTCTGATCAGTGTTTCTTAACACAAACCTCTGAGTAACGGCAGAAAAGGACTTGGTTGTGTCATGGCTGTAGGAGTATTGAACATGTGGCTACCGTATTTCACCGGAGAATAAGCCACACGGGAGTAACAGCCGCATCCTGATTTGTCACAAAATACCCCATTTGTCACCGTTAATTTGACCATCGTGGCGAAGGCCGCACCGACTTTTTGTGGGTGAATTACTAATGTTCAAGGTGCGGGTTGTACTCCGGAAAAAGACTGTATATGTGCAAAAAACTCGTTCTATCTTTCCATAATCTAGTCAATAATGGCGAAGATAGTGCATAGGTCAAACCTGCGTGGTGCATGCGTAACCGGTGGAAGCAGTCTGTGATTGGTCTGGCCACAACGCAGCCTGTCATACTTTGTGTATGAGGTGGTGGCTACACAAGACGTCTGCAGCAGTGAAAACACTTTGGTGGCCAAACGTTGGTCCGGCGATGACGTGACCAGTTTTGGCGGGCCTGGTATAAACCATTCAATTGCCACAATGCTGTTTCACATCTTTATTCTCACGATGGCCAGTAGTCAATAGAGAGTTTACGCTTCAGGTTTTTTTTTAAATATTTCGAACGTGAGGAAAAAATGTGAGTTGAATCGCTTCTTTCATGGTGAGGTGGCCCTCTGTCGTGCTGAAATCTCATGTTACAATGTGAGGAGCGTCATTTTTTCATGTTGGAAATTGAAGAAAAAACTTGAAGCGTGAACTCTCTAATAAGAGATCTGTTGTCGTCGTCGTTGCCGTTGTTGTGCTCCCATGCAGCGCTTACCTATCTACCTGGCTCAAGCCGTGTACAGTGCGTACACGCATGCCTTCCCATCCGCCGCTAGTTACTTCAACACTGACTTCAAAGACCTGATCTCCAGCGTTCTCTTCACCTGGGTCTCAGGTAACTCTTCCAGCAATGTTGTATGAAAGCTAAGCCAAGACACAGTCACCTCTCCTAGTGACGCCAGCCCATATCATGCTATTAGTATGGAGCTGAAACGATTGCTAGTCGACTTTAATTGTTGGCAACTACTGTCAGGTTTGCATGCACAAAGTCACTCCTTTTCCTCAAAGTATGTGTACTTAATACTTTGTAATCAAAACATATGGATATATCAAGGGAAGCTCAGAAAGTTTACATATAAACATGGCCATTTTGAATTCAACTTCAGGGGCGTCGGACACGGTGCGGTCACTATGGTATTCACTGTACCATTACTTGCCCCAAGTACCCAGTAAATCGATAAACTGCACTGATTTGGGCTCTAAATCACCACCCCTCCCCCAGGAGTAAATTGTACTTCAGATGGCTGACCGTACCACACTAAAATTACCTTCCGCCGCCCCTGACTTACACAGCTGTATCTGACATGTTTCATCTTTGCAGGTGTGACGCCGATCCCGTACAACTGGCGCTCCTGGCCATTCGACAGCCTAGACTCGACGAGCATGCAGAAGTTTGTTTCTGATAAGGACAGGGTGGAAGAGGAAGATAAGAATCGCCTGACAGCTGCAGAAGGTACATTGAACGGGTCCTCGCTGTGGAATGTCGGTGTTTCTGTGTTCTCTGCACAGTAAAACCTGTAACTAAAGACCTCCGTGACTAGCTACCAGCCTGGTACGACAGATCACTTCACCAGGCACGGACGGTCTTACATTCAGATAATTATGGTTGTGCAGTGCAAACCTCTAACTAAGGACCACCTAGCACTAAAGACTGCTTTCTCTGGCCCCAAGGGGTGGTCGTTATTCACAGATTTTGCAGTACGTGTAATACAACCCGTTATAATCAGAACTCCGAACGAGGTCTGCCTGTTCAAGAGGGGAGGGGGGAGGGAGTCTTCCCATGATAGTATCCATTAGAGAGGGGTAGGAGGCTGCCCACGTGATTGCACGTCTATCCAAGGGGGGGGGGGGGGGGGGCTCTACCTGTGAAAGCTGGGCGTCTATTCAGAAGGGGAGGGGAGGGGGGTGGCTCTACCTGTGAAAGTGGGGCATCTTTCCAGACAGGGCAGGGGGGGGGGGGCTCTACCTGTGAAAGTGGGGTGTCTATCCAGACAGAGGGGGGGGGGGGGGGCTCTGCCTGTGAAAGTAGGGTGTCTATCCAGATGGG
>NC_088651.1:18064464-18131964 GCF_964019385.1 Sycon ciliatum | reverse complement strand
ACATGTGAACACCGGGCTGCGAAATGATGCAAGGCGCACACTTGACTTGTGCGATCCGACTTCCATGAGCAGTAGTGTACTTTGCATCGGTGAATTGTCTAGATAGAGTAAAACTGAGACTAACGACCACCGCTTGGGGCCAGAGAAAGCGGTCCTTGGTGGCAGGTGGTCCTTACTCAGAGGTTTGCACCGCACAACCATGTATGAATGTAAGACCATCCGTGCCCGGCGAAGTGGTCCGTAGTACCAGGCTGGTCGCTAGTCACGGTGGTCTTTAGTTACCGGTTTTACTGTGGAGTTTTCCTGTGCTCGTGTCTCTGCACAGACACATTCAGCGACTGCTTTCTCAGAGAGACCTGGTCGAGTCTATCACGAAGATGATGAAGGTGGAGACGTTGGTGAGCATATTGACTTATGTTCATTGTTCAAGCAAGAGCAAATACTGTACTTTCTAGAGTATAAGGTGCACTAGAGTATAAGCCGCACTAGAGTATAAGGTGCACTAGAGTATGAGCCACACTCCCATTTTTCCCACGAAACACACACATCTAATCAGTTTATCACCGTTCATTTGATTCTCGGAGTGTAAGCTGCACCCTGGACTGCTATACAGTGTAAGCCGCACGCAGAATTTTTTTAATGAAGAACACAAATGTCAAGAAAAAAATGTCAGAATTTTTTTAATGAAGAACACAAACGTCAAGACCTTATTTATCGCCGTTGATTTGACCATCGCAGTATGAGCCCATCGGATATTTTAGGGGTGTTTAAAGTGCGGCTTATACGCCGGAAAATACGGTAACTTCTCCAGCTATGGAGGTCAGTCAAGCAGATAATTGAGTACGTGTACAGATACTCTGTATGTGTGTTTCTTGTTGTGACAGATGGAGTGTCACAGTACGGGCATGTTCTACATGCAGAATCCCGTCCGCCCGTCGACGCGAGCTATTCGCCGTGCCCTGAAGCTCGACAAGCCGAGCGGACCAGTGCGTTAAGAATTGCGCGGGGACGTCAGCCGCTGGCATGCATGCGTGTGTACTGATAGACGTCCGATTTCTTCCGACGTACATATGTGCATACAACCTGTGGGCCTGTCTTCGTGTGGCGCGCAGTGGCAGGAATTTTGGAGCATTATCAAGTGATCATCACTTGTATATTGTGCCCTGTCTCACTGCAGCATGCTGTAAGTCGCCAGAAACTTGATTCCTTATAATTGAACAAACTGAAATACTGAAGTATCTTCAAAACAAGCAGGCAATCCTCTTTTTTACCGAAATTTGTAACACCACTGTGGCCTTTTCATTCTTACTAGCGTCTAACCGGCAGCATGTGAATAGTCCCTGGGCTGTACTGCGTGGACCGAGTTGTTTGCATGGCGAAGCCAAGGACTGTCTGTGTGTTACGGGGTCGGACGTTAAATCCTCTGTACATCAAACCTCCTTTCCTTGCTTCTTGACTTTGCTCTCGCAGAGCTCATGTATTCTTGAACACAGTCTCAACATGATTTGAAAAAGAGAATACGTTCCCAATGGACTCGAATAGTATGGCCTTATGTCTCCCTCCAAGAGTTTTCAGCACTAAACACACATTTGTATTATATTAAAGCATGCTGTTACTTTCAAACTTCTCCGCATTCCGAGCTATGCAATTTCTTCACGACATTCCATACCTAGGGCACACAGACAGGCATCAACTTTAAAAGTTGCTCAGCTCATTCCCAAACCGCCATAAGCATACAGTCATTGACTTCATGGTTTCTTCGCTGCATTTGCACTACTCGAAATAAAGTTTAACGAATGGATATCAACGGAAATTGTTCGGCCTGCGATCATCCTTGACCATCCAGTCCCATCCCTGGGAAAGACGATCATTATAATGATTTTATGTATGTTTAAATCATAACGGGACATGTTAAAATAATAATGTAAATCTCCTGAAGCAGATTTGACCAACACGTGTGCCTTGCTTTATCGCCCGTATGTGCACATCCTTTGCACCTACATGTACGTGTACATGTGTGCGTGGCATGTGTATGCATTGGTTATTGAGCGCTGTGGGACTCAAGCATAATGAGAAATGTAATGCATACAATCATGATGATGAAAAAGGAGAAGGACAACATGTTACGAGTTATGACTAACTGTCCACCAACGTAACCAGATCTTATACAGTCAGCGAGTGCGACAAAATGGCACAAAACTGACAAGGAGTGCTGAGACACTGCGCGACTTGACACCTTCTCCTTTTTCATCATAATTAATTTTAATTGTCTCACCATCCGAGTTGAACTATGTACATGATGACATACCTTTAATGTTCAAACTGTTCAACGGTAGAGCAACTGGGAAGACTGGTTCACTCCAACATTGTGGCAGCACATTATGCGTTAGAGAGAAGTGAAATCTCCTATCGGCATTCGCATCCATCTGCTTCAATCAGCTCTACGCGATGCTGAACTCCATCGCATGACAGTGTCCTTTGTAAACGCCTGATATCTATAGCGGCGCAGCACTCGGTTTCTGCCTTGTAGAACTCACTCGCAACAGAAAAAGATGTCCTGGATTGGCTAGAACTAATGGATGTGAGTTTTGCCTTGGACCAACACATGCCCCGACAGTAGCGCAGATCCACAGATAAGACACAGTCACCAACCTGGATTGGAAATGCTCTCGTTGCTGGCGTGCACTGGGATATCCTATGGTGAAGACGTGTTGGGGCACGATCGGTGTCATGGCCCGAAATCGGAATTCTCTCTTCTCCACTTGTCTCATTTCCCATTCCGGAGGACGAATCCGATGTAGTACCATTCACCTTGGTGGTCACTGGAGCGCTGTCAGGCATAGTCGCTAAGCGTTTGTTGAAGTTGTGACACATCGCAGGACTAGGAGATTCCGTACAAAACCGCTCAATGTCGCCATTTGCTTCTGATGTAGTAGCTCTTGTTGGCGTTGTAGTAACGCTTTCCGTTGTTGTAGTAACGCTCGCTGTTGCCAAGCTCGTTGCCAAGAGCTGCTGTACATTTCGGCAAGCTTGGCTTGTGGGAATCTTGCTGCAGAATCGGTACAGTTTGCCTGCTATTTCCAGCAACTCTCCCTCAGGAAGACTTCGTGACAACACGAAGCGTTTCTCCACTCCTAGTGCCAATACCAGCAGGACGAGAATTGTTGTTTTCAAATTAAACCCATCCATTTATGCGGCAGGAGGGGCTTGGCTTCACTCTTTTATACGGTATAAGGTTGACGTGACGAGGTGCATACGTTGCACAGGCTGGGTCAATCAAAAACGTTATGGTATAAAAACGGCTGCTCACTCACGTCGGGAAAAAGTATTAAATTTTTACAGTTTAAACAGCCACTGCTGGTAACTGATTTCCTAAGTTATCAAAGTAAGATGAAAGCTTTAAAAACATCTGTCATGGTGAGGAATAAAATTCAAGGCTTTTTATACCGGAATTCGTTACAAGACACAAGAGTATACTGTCTTGTTCCGCCTCGCTCTCTTGAACGTGTTTCGAACCTTCATTCGCACCTCCAGCCAGTCATCGGACTACGTGGCCATGCAAGCTGGTGAAGGACTCTAACTAAATCTCTCTGGGAAAGTTCCAAAAGGTCGGAGTGCTGCATTGTTGTCGCAACATGAGGTTATTAGTTCGGAAAGGAAGGTAATGCGTGGTGTATGCGAACCACTGGTGCTAAATCTTAGTAGTTGTATCGGCAGTGCACACTAGACGCGACAGTCTCACACTTGTATGTATACATGAGGATGCTGTCGCTGCCACGTACACATGTGCGTGTTTCCAGTATCTTTGAGCGGGTGATGGAATCCAGGTGAGATGGTAACAGTGCATGCAATGCTGCGAAACTACGAAATTGATACGTGTATATGTGCATCGCAGGTGATTAAAGCAATATCACAAACACATTCCAAAGTTCACACTGTCCAGATTGCATACAATGTCACAAGGAAAACTGCCACTACCGTTCGAGAACGTGCTTCAGTGTGCGGAAAACTCTATAAGTACGCAGTGATGGTACTCCGGTGCCTGTATCTCTGAACGGCTTGGAGAGTGCCCACATCTTCTTGAAGTGGCTCTTCATTATCATTATGCACATCTAACCCTGTTCTTTCATTGCCCTTTGTGAGCCACTTTGCACGCAGGAATCGCTCGCGAGCCGACTCGTTGATCTGGAGGACTGGCACCAACCTCTTAGCTCTTTATCCCTCGGCTGGGGCTAAAGACGTGTAGAATGCTAAAGTCTTTAGTGAATTTGTTGTACTTCTAGATGATACGGTGTATGTGTTTCAACGACTTTGACAATACGTTAAATGCATGAACATAATATGTGTAATGTGTTGAGCGACAGGGTGCCGTCAACGACACCACATCGCATTCAGCATGCGGCTTACATGCATTGTTCCAGGCTTCCTTGTTTCCGTTATTGATAGCTGGCACACGTGGTCCACTATTGTTCCTGCTTTTCGCGAGAACTCCTTTTCTCAACAGGGGGGAAGCTGGAACACAGACGTTCGATTCGTAACGACTTTCCTGGCCGCCCTCTCCGCGAACCTGATGTCTCTGGTTATGGAATTCAGTAAATCGCTTCCACTCCAACTCATACCATCCATATACTGCAGAACTTAGATTACCTCATGTCTATTAAATCTACTGTAATACCAGCAAAAGTATCTCTTCAAAAATTGCTACATTGTATATCCAGTTTCACCAAGGGAAATTCGTAAAATTTTATAAAGCATTCAATCGCTGAAAAAGACGAGAAGAGCAATATTTCTCAGAATTTGGATGGAGAAATAAGGAATACACCCAGTCGGCAGAGGTTCCGAAGGTCAGAAGATGTGAGTTTCGTACTACCGGTAGTTTTATCGACTGTTCGCACGGGCACACATGTGCCTCTTTCCTGTGCAAGAACCTGTGGGGTTGCAGAACCCTGTGCGAGTATATGACTTTCCTCTGCTTGCTAGGGGTGTGCGGATAATGCTCGAAAAGATGGCAGATTCTGCTCGAAAAGCAGTGAAATTGGCAGAACCATACAAACCTTATGGCGGGAAATTCCTCGAATTCTGCTCCATTTCTTTATCTACATGCCAAACATGCATGAAACTCACCAGAAAAAGTACCGAATTCTGCCATTTTTCTGCGGGCATTATCCGCATATGCCTACTGCTTGCTCGTACAAGTAGCTGTACGGATGAACTCTCAGATTATAATTATTTGAGTTTTATCCACTCCTCCCTGCATACATGTGCTTCAATTTTCATTTTTCTATTGGTTTGGAGATACATGTACTCCAATGATAGTTATCCATTTACCTCTGGAGAATCCACACTGAAGTGTCGCTGAAGGCGAGACCTCAGGTCGGGGGAGATGTTCCAGTGTCACGACCACAGTTGCGTATGAAGCCACCTCTAGCACGCAGTATTCTGTTTTCCGAGGTTCGTGGTTCGTGGTTTCACTTAAAAAAATCCGCAATATACACGTACATGTACAATACAATACAATACTATGAGGCCTACCAATTGTAGATGGCCGAAACAGATACATGTAGCTCTCTGTACATGTACATGTAGCACTGGCTTTCTGCTGGCATATTGTGGACTGCATGAGAGTCAATATACCTCTTGCGACGATGTCCTAGGAATGGCTAGGATCAAATTTCGGGGTTATGAATACAGAGTAAAACTCGTTCTGAATTGTGAATCCCTATACTTTCTGCTGCAATGTTTTATTCCAAGTCAAAAGTTCTGTGATTTCTCCTTGTACCCCCTCCTGTAAGAATGCATGTATAGTACACATGTTGTTTTAGCCTTCATGTACATGACGTGTTGATTGTACAGTTATGTACAGTACTTCGAATGAAGTGCAGTGCTGGCGACTGAAATCCGGCCCGTGAGCGGTGCCCTCACATCGCAAAGACCCGACGCGGGATTGTAAAACGACGATAATAGAGACGCCCAGGGGGTCGGATTTCAGTTGGCAGCACTGTACATGTACATGAACGTGTACATGAATGTGTAGACCTCCTTTTCAAGTTTTGGTACACAATCAGGCATTTATACGGCACTATTTATTCAAGTCACTCATGAAACAGCCGACACTTGACCCCCTGAACCATTGCCAAGTTTCAAAAACATGCATCGTTTGTTCTCTATCACACTCTCAAGATCATTTTAAATTATTTTTAATGTTTCTCACCATCTCTCTGTATGCCTGTAACGTTTTAAAAGTACATGTACATGTACATTGTATACTGCCAGCCTTTAAATATCAGAGTGCCCATTTTCCCTTGGTTGTTTTAGAAGCTACATGTACATGTACCTGTACGAGTACAAAGGGGACATTTTGGCAAAAAAACGTCCCGCAAAGATGCACATACCGTAGACCACTTTTGTTTGTTTGTGTTCTTTATGTAGAGTGAGAAGTCCAAAACAGGCCCTGGCCTAATAACAATGGTCCCACTAGTGAGGGAATGCTGTATATCTGTGCATAAGGATCAGTGAGTGTTACAGCAACTACATGTAGTAGGGAAAGAAAAAGAGAGAGGAAAAACAACTCAAAACAGGAGTTGCGACTTGGATAGAAAGAAAATAACTTTGTTCTGGTTTTAAAAAACGAGAAAGAGAAAGAAGGCTAGTTCAGATTCGTCAAAACTCAAAGTTTCATGCTACTACCGTCAACGTCGCTAAAAACGACTGCGGATAAATGTAAATGTACATGTACATGTACATGTATAACGACAATTCGCGAATAACGACAGAATTTCCGTGCCCAGAGCAAAGTCCCATTTAACCTTCTCATAAATTTATCTCTTATTGGCGATGGTGCCATCGTGAGAATAAAGTTTAACTGTAATACACATAATGAGACTTCGGGTATAATGAAACTTGGCGAATAAGGACACTTTTCTGATGCCCCGCCGAGTGTCGGTATACGCAAAATTGACTACTGTACACTGTACATGTACAATCGACAGTCATCTGATTACTGCAGCAGCGTGTTACGACTGATCCAAACTGGGACTCGTTCTCTTTCTCGTTCGCATGTACATGGACTTGTATGCAACTGCCACTTCGCATATTCCCTTGTTCGGTAGGGTTGAGGCCTTTTGCGTCGAAACCTGCTAGATAGAAGAGGAATTGTGAAGACATGTTATTGGAGAAGATTCTGTCTAACCGAAGACAGCACATTTCAGCAGTAGGGGGTGGTAACTAAACTTATTATACAGCCGCCTTCAGTCTCCCACACGCGACGAGTGTACATGTACATAATAATATGGTGCATCGCGTGGTAGATGGCAGATTTGTCCCATGATGTTAAGGGCAAAGTCGACAAAGACATCGCTTCAGAAGTGGCCTCTTCAGTAGGCCATTGACATAACCGCCCGTCATTATGACTGCATGCTGAGGATCAAATACCTTGCCCGGAGCTGGCGCAAATTAAAGATAAACATTGCACTTAGTGATGTTGTAACCAGCGCGTAGCATCTAAGAGGAAACGATTGTGCATGTGGTTCAAGTGCATTTTTCCGGTTTCCTGAATCCCAGGTCCAGCTGGAAGAAATTTTCACCCGAAATGCTGCTAACCGAATCACTTGAACAAACCAGTCCAAGTGGAGAAGCATTTACACATTGACTACATACAGGAACATACAAACAGCGGACTATACAGCTGGGCTGCGGGCTGGGCACATTGTGTAGTGATCTGACACCGACTGGAGCTTGTGATGAGAACTAATACCTTATTTGAGTGAGTCGGCGTAAACAACTTACTCACAACAGTACGTTTGTGAGTGAGGTGTCAAGGAAAAGGTAGTACATGTACGGCACACTGCAATAAGTTTTTTAAGCCTCTTACACTGCAATAAGTACAATATGATAACCACACGACAGAGGGCTGTAATGAAGGCGGAAGATGAGCTGTTTTGACACATGTTGCCGTTGGGTCTCCGTGTGCACTGATTTGACACAGCAGGAGAGAGTCGTGAGGGATTTTAATCACTGCGCACTCTTCCTTGTCGGCGAACCCACAGCCGGTCTACAAGAGCCGTTAGTGCACCGAGCAAACCGGGGAATCACTCATTGTTGTTCCAATAGCAAACAGCTGGTCTCAGTTTGCTTTACGCTCCGAGCCTGAAGACTCTTTCCTTAATTAATCTTTGTTGAGACCAATAGCTAACTGATATGGATGCCATTAACACGGGAGGTCATGTCTCGGAGACATTCATCTGGGGCTTCAACATTGCCTTCTGATGGTGAGGTTGCAGTGATTTGTTCACATGTATTATCATTTCCATGTTTGGTTCTAGGCTACAGAAACCGGGCCAAATTAAAAGCTTTTTTTTGTCCTACGGCAGGAGACAGGTACGTATCCAGTAATCAGCAGGCAGTACAGTATGGCACGGAAAGAATGCTCACTCGCCTCGCTGACATTTCCACGTGTGTGTTGCACATAACGCCACCTGGCTGTATCCAAAAAGGTTGCCCCTACTACCCTGCATGTACTCGTAGTAAGCCATTCCACTCTACAGGAATAGTGTGTTGGATGCACATGCATGAATGCGCGTCATGTACGTTCATGTCGGATCTGTAGAGCAAGGAAAGCAGCACACTGCTGAGTGATGAACTCGTGCGCGGCCTTCGTTTCAGATGTCCTGAAACTGAGGTGCCCTGAAGAGCTGTTGTGCCAGGAATTCGCTAGGTCCTCCGTGACTAGAATGAGCTCAACATGACTGGCATTCATTAAATTTTGATTACTATACTGCACACGATCGAGCTCAGTCCGTTGGAGACGTAGGTGACTATTACTCACTGGCACGGTAGAAAGCCCGCTCTCTGAGGCAGACGCGAATGCTTGCTGTACCGCTGCTCCACTTTAGATGCCGATTGTTAATCGCGGAGGGAGTTGAGTTGTCGAGGGCACCCAACTTGTGTGCCTGCCGACGCGGATAGCTCAGGACTATCGCAGACTTGCTCGCAAAAACGCAAAGCATGTTGGAAACCGACGTACTCCAGCCCGATCGTGGAAGTACGGGCGAATCTGGCTAAGTAGGTGGAAATTGATGAAGTGCTCGAAATCGTTGTACCAAATTGCTGTACAAGAGGCCTGTCATGAATCAAGAGCTTCTGTTGATCTATTATAGGCAGTTTCTTTATTGATGGTTCTGCAATACTTTCAATCGATTGATGTACTTTAGTGTAGCGAAGACCCCTACCACATGGTCCATGCTGCTCCACACTGTGCATGAGGAAATAGGGACAGGAGAATCCCCGTCAGCCAATCACACACATACACACATACACACACACACACACACACACACACACACACACACACACACACACACACACACACACACACACACACACACACACACACACACACGTCGATCAACGGGAAATTCAGACTGTAGTTCGTACGGTGTACACGTACGGAGAGCTAGCCAAGCCCGATCTTGCTCCTTTCAGTTTGCTCCCTTTTCGGATAGCTGAACAAAATTATAATAATTATGACGTCAGCATCATCGGCACCAGATGGAGTCGTAGGATGGATGATCTTCTCTCCTCCTTACCAGATGGCACTCACGTGACCATCCAAACTGGAAAGTGAGGAGGAGGCAGATGGAAGCTTGTCGTACACGTCTGGAGCTGCACCACTACTACTAGCACTTGGGCAAGGTACAAAAGAGACCTCGTGACTCGTGCTGCAACTGATGTGATGGACTAGCGCATGAACAATAACAATTACACAAGCCCGTTGCAGGTGCAAGGTCTATTGTCGACTCCGGCTGTGGCACAACGTCCGGGTTTCTCTGGAGCCTGCTGAAAACTGTCAACGGCGTTCAAGCTGGTACAAGACAATCTCATCAAAAATATTAATTGCAACCAAAGCACATGACATGTTTCCCGGATCTGATCTCCACCGATGCGACGCCATCATTTTCAGCATGCGCATCATGCGAATGAGTGGCAAGGAGGATATTGTCAATGTTTGTGTTGTTCCGGTGCGCATGCAGCCAACTGCTGCCAGCTGATCGGAAAACGTCTGTAAGCGGGACCGTATTATCACAATAAGTCATCTCTGTCATCTCTGACTAAAGTTAAGATTTTTCCTCACCGCCCGACCTGTTAATATTAGGCAGTCATTCGTTCGACACCCCATTTCCAAGAGGACGACTTGCGAAAGCGAGAACAGGCAAATTTGCCGCTCGAATAAACGGATCCGTATGTACGGTTTTAGGACAACGGGATTTAATGGCGTGTAGGTATAGGATTGAGAACGATATTGCAATGTAGTGATGTTCCGTAAACAAAACTTAGTAAGGCATCCTGGATTTGTAGGATCGATACAGGTAAGGATAATTTTGATTATACATGTATGACTCTAAGAGTGCAGATCGTGAAGTGTATGGTGTGAATATCATCAGGGTACAGATCATAAATTGTTGAATCCCAGATGTTAAATGGATCATTTAGTCACTCTATTGTGACTAAACGTGATCACATCATCATGTGGTGAACTTTGTAAAGTATTGCAGCGCAGGCACTTGTTTTCCTCTGAGTGCAATGCATTCACGATGATATCAGCTCCCTGCTGAGCGCATTGAAAATGATGGCTTGTTTTTGGTGTAAAGTGCAAAGGAACGCCACTTTCCATAAGCTCCACAGAAGCCAATTTGGTGCTCAAAGTACATGACTGTATAATGTACATGTACATGTATGATAAAACCTGTAACTAAGGGCGCGTTCGAAATGTCTGCAACAACTGTTCAAGCAATTGTATTTTTTAAAGAAATTAGTGGAGGTGTCCCAATAGAACGGTTTCTATCATTTTATAGCTTTTCAGTGGAATTGTCATGGCGATAATAACATCCGATCGGATCGACCACCTCGACGTACACATGACGTAGCTATTCCAAACTCTTCGGAACTAATCCACCTCTCCCATTAGATGAGGTTGTGGAGTTTCGAGGAGTTTGGAAGAGTTTCGTTTTTCAGAAGAGGCCAATACGCCACCTCTTCAGAAAAACAAAACCTCTCGAAAAGTCAAAGAGTGACAATTCGAATGTGGCCTAAATGTACAAAGATAGACTCGGTCCTTGGTACTTTTTCTTTCCTATAACAATTACAATCAAAATACTTTTTCTTATACCAATGCAATCAGAACTAATCCTCTCTCAATCGCACAACTTGTTTGTAACATGTACATGTACATTTGTATTCTGCTTGGTTAGGTATTCTTGGCCACTCTAGCTGATCAAGCACGCAAGTGGACTCGTTCCAAATCTTCCAGTTATGAGAATGTGGTAACGAAACATGTGTAAGAATCAGACAATATTCACAGTTCGGAAAGCCATCCTAATTCTCCATTCTCCAATTCGTTTTTCTGCCACGAGAGTATATAATTATGTAAACAGTTTCCTCTGAGACAAAAATGCGATAATACTCATAAAGTATATATGCGTTGTGATAAGTCAAGGTGCAATATTCCGTTGCCTGATGATTGCGAGAGCATGAAAATTGAAGTAGCAGCAAATAAGCCTTGATTTCCCTTATAGTCTGTCAAGGTACAATTATAAAACTCACCAGGAGATTCTATATGCGATGGAAGATTGTCAACACATGTCTACAGAAGTTCCACGTCGCTATGCTATTTTCCAGCTGTCTTCCAAACGAACTGTGATTTGTTACCATTTTGTTTTGTTTTATTGCCCATTTCCTTTTCTTATTAAACAAAAGGACGGGGTTTGCAGTACCGCGTGGGGGTAGTTGTGGACTGATCTGCACAGCCCCAGTTGTCAATGTGGTGTACATGCTAGGCACCGGCGGATTCTGCTCGAAAAAGTGGCAGATTAGGCTCGAAAAGCAGTGAAATTGGCAGAACCATACAAACCTTATGGCGGGCAATTCCTCGAATTCTGCTCCATTTCTTTATCCAAATACCAAACATGCATGAAACGTACCAGAAAAGTACCGAATTCTGCCAAATTTTCTTCGGGCAGAATCCGCCGGTGCCTAGTATATGCACATGGCCTTCAGCGAAACTGTTGATTTTTGTGACAACCAGTTTTGATTCCAGTTCCTAGTGAAAAAACCCTTGTCTTCTGTAACTTCTATCTACCAGTACTGCAATTCTCTGAGTACTCAGGTGGTGAGGCAAGGAAACAAATTGTAACATGGAAAGTGTGGGCACAATTTCGAGCAGTGCTCAAGCTGACTTTCATGCCGTGGAATGTCTCAGTACGCGTTGTCAGTTTTGTGCTAGATTGTGCCCGTCTTATTGTTCAAATTCTGGTTTAGTTGGTGGACTCGATCGCATAACTCGTGCCCACAATTTCCATGTTACAAATTCACTGAGTGTTGTTGTTGTTGTTGTTGACTTTTATTCTACTTCACCAATTGCAAAGGTATTATTGCCTTCTCATCGTCAGATACGTCCGGTTCTCACAGAAAGATGAAAGAGTGCGAAGGTTTTGTTGATGAGCGGAAGCAGCTATGAGCAGCGGCAACATTATACCACTGAAGAGCCATCCCCACCACCACACCATCAAGTCAATGTAGGTAATTTGTACCGCGATGTAAATTGTGCGTGCTAGTTTTGTTTCTTTCTTCGTTGCCCTAACTAATTTAGAAAAGAAAAAGGGCCAAGGAACTACAAGTTACGCTATAATGTCCACTGACACCACCAGTTACTAATAATCAGCTCCTTGGTCCTTGGTGGTCCTTGGTCCTTGGTCCTTGGTGGTCCTTGGTCCTTTTTCCTATCTATAAATTTATCCTTGGCTCTCCATCCGAGTCCATTCTTGCATAACTAATTTAGGTTGTGCTTCAGGGTTATAATGTGCATCACTAATGCTCTGGGCCTCTCACCTAGAAAGAGTAGCATTGCAGAACTGGCCCCTGGCCGGTGAGAAGGCATCCTTGCCTGTAAATCTGATGAAGTAAAATAAAACAACAACAACAAAAACAACAACAACAGTAACATTGTAAATAATTATAGCGTCGGAATGAAATACACAATACTGCTCTGCTGAAAAGTATGACCATTTCTGCAGCAATGCAGCATGTTTGTCACAACCTTTCTGTGGTAGTTAACAGGATAGATCGAGTGCAATGTGAACAGAGTTGGCGATCCGTGTAGAGGCGCAAATACGACTCGAGGACGTCGGCAAGTGAGACAAATTCTGCTACAAACGATAGTGGGTACTATTTATCGTCGTAAAGTGTGCAGAAGGTTATTAGCAAGGAAGGATTTACTGAACTAGTTCATGATGTTGATACTTAAGTATATTCTAGCCATGTGCCTCTCGTTGTGACTCGTTGCGCCTTCCGTCTATTTAAACACAACTAGGATTATATTGGATTGTGAACAATAGAATTCTCGTGTATCAATTTCTGGTTTACTTCGCTGTTGGGTGATTTAGTTGTATCCTATACAGTAAAACCTGTGACTAACGACCACCCCTTGGGGCCAGAGAAAGCGGTCTTTAGTGGCAGGTGGTCCTTAGTTAGAGGTGTGCACCGCACAACCATAATTGTATGTGAGACCGTCCGTGCCTGGCGAAGTGGTGTGTAGTACCAGGCTGGTCGCTAGTCACGGTGGTCTTTAGTTACAGGTTTTACTGTAGTACCAGGCTGGTCGCTAGTCACGGTGGTCTTTAGTTACAGGTTTTACTGTATCTACGAAACGTCTAGCTGGTTGTAGCGTTATGGCGGTGTGGTATGCTTTTATTAGTATTATTACGCACACACTCATGGCCAAGGCCAATCAAGGAGGAGGCGAGGGCGATTATCACCAGCCATGGCAGCTTCGGTGGGTGCAATCAACACCTTACCAAAGAGATGTATGTTTCGTGCTTGCTCGAGGTGGTTTGCCAGGGAGTGTTCCATTCTTGGTATGACCCAAACAACCTAAACAACATGGGCCAGAAACTGATGTGTTGTAACTGCTGAGTGGTCACATAGCAATCGTGCACCGAATAATGGGCACAGATTACAACGCAACACTTGCAACGGTCAGGTAACTGGTGGTGTAAGTGGATATTGTAACGTAACCTTAACTTGTAGTTCCTTGCTGGGTCCTTTTCTTTGCTATATTGTGCCATCTTTGGGTCTCCAACCAAGTTTTTTGGTCTTTGTATGATGTTCAAACGTGCAGGGACATGCAACTGCTGTTAGAAACCAACATCCTGGCAGCGAGGCTATCTGATAAAACAGCAAGTATCAGCCATCCTGTAGACCTCAGGAACACTACTAGGGACACAAGTGACGGCAGCTCGTGTCTGGTGATGGGGAACTGCAGCACATGAAACTAGCACATTAGTTGCCTCACCTCAAAGAATATGTTTTCATTGCAAATGATCCTCGTGTGCTCTGGAAGATGTTTTAAATCGTTCATGGATTGTACCGAGTGGAATACCTGTAATAGCTTTGTTTGCCAAGTCAACTCGATCACAACGTCCCATGAAGGTTCTTGCACCTCTGACAACTGTTTGTCGATTCAAACGTTGATGAACATGAAGCAATACTTGTGTGCTGACTCTTTTACAATGTCCTTTAGATACTGGATTTGATGAATGCCAACGCAGTGTGTCTACAGGCGTAGAAGACGATATCACGTTGTGGCCAGTTTGCACATAAGTAGTCAGATCCTAACGGCCTTTGGATGTACTGTTTGGTACCTGTATTGGTAAGGCTCAGGTTCTGGCATATCAGGGTGATAGCCAGCCCATGAAGTAGTATTCGGGTATGAATGACAGCACTGCATTAGAAGAATAATGAGTATTACTATATTCGTCTCATCTGATTGCAGTCGATATGCGAACACACAAAAGCCTTTCTTTACTACTGTTTGCCTTGAAAAGTTGTGTGAAATAGTTCTTATCTGCTTACTTCTACGAGGTCTAAGCTACATTCATTCAATGGGTGATCTGTCTCAACGTTCTCAACTTTATTTGTATGTTCCAGCGACTCTAGCAACCGTCCCTGCAGCCATTTCATTCCGTTCTAGTGGCAAGCTATTGACTAAAGCACCATTCGACAGACACACAGCGTGTGCAAGGAATGTCTTTCGTTGCATTGAGTAAGTTGCTAGGATAACCCAGACATGTAAAATTGAGCTGATCTTTGTGCGCTAACTGTATCTGTACGACGTTGCTCCTGAATACTGGTCAAGCGTGCCATATGCTTCTGGCCTCGTTGTCATCGTAACAATAGAACTATTAGCAAAAAGGTTGTTGATTGTCTCCAGCTAGCAAAACTGACTATAGCTGGCTTTGGCAATTGATTGATGCTCGGGACTTACCGTCAGAGTCGCCACACAGCTCTCTTGCTTTCTATCTCTCTCTCTCTCTCTCTCTCTCTCTCTCTCTCTCTCTCTCTCTCTCTCTCTCTCTCTCTCTCTCTCTCTTTTTCTCTCTCTCTCTCCGTCCCTCTCTCTCTTTGTCTCCCTCTCCTTCTCTCCCTCCCCCTCTTTCTCTCTCTCTCTTTCTCTCTCTGTCTCTGTCTCTTCTCTCTCACTCTTTCTCTCTTTTTTCTCTCTCTATTTTCTTTCTCTCTTTCTTTCTTTCTCTATTTTTCTCTCTCTATTTCCTCTCTCTCTTTCTCTCTCTCTCTCTCTCTCACTCTCTCTCTCTCTCTCTCTCTCTCTCTCTCTCACTCTCTCTCTCTATCTATCTATCTATCTATCTATCTATCTATCTACTCAATCTGCGCACAGAACTGTTTCGTCCTTTGTGGACTCGTCAGCGCAGCACAGAGGAAATGAGGCCGAACCTGATAGCAATGGAAATAAAAATTTCCAATCAGATCCGAACGTACGTATCTATCTATCTATCTATCTATCTATCTATCTATCTATCTATCTATCTATCTATCTATCTATCTATCTATCTATCTCTCTCTCTCTTTCTCTCTCTTTCTCTCTCTGTTGTGTAGCAGAAGAATCTTTCAACTGCTCACATTGTTTCCTGGTCCGCCTGCATAGCATTATCTGTGTCTGTTTTCTATGGTTACGTCGACTCCCCAGGACCTTTGAGAAAGGGTCCAAATTGTTATATTGTGCACAGAAATCGATAACTTGAATTGTTCACAATAGAGATTGGAGCTGTGTCGCAACTCTGAGGTTCACGTACTTGTACTACGATCATCAGGCAACTGATGGCTCCAAAACGAGCTGCCTGAACATAAGGGGGAGCAAGGTGAGAAATTCGTAGGGGTATAATAGCGCAAGAGTCAGGTGCAGGCGTGAAGTTGCCAAGTCTCAACTTGAATTGTTCTCTCTTTTATGTTACCCCTTGCCAACTGTATCTGTCAAGTAATACTTGTCCTCTTTCGAGCCTCCCTGGTCCATATTTTGCTCACGCAATGTGCATGCAGTCCCATACACAGGAGAAGGCAGGAAGTCTAAGTTTAACGCCATTTGCCCTCGTGCAAAGCTCGCTGTGCTTTCTCACAATTCGCGCTTGGCTCTGGCTTTGATGCTTTGGACCGATCTGAACGCGCTTTGCTGTTCACAAAACGTGAATGAGCACACTTTGGTCAGTGACTCTGAGCTCTGCCTATGCCACAAATCAAGCTGGGTGGAAACAGTTAGCTGTCCAGAGATTGAGTAAACGCAACGTACTGCATATTTGAGGAGGTATGGTGTCGTTCAGAAGAAATCAAGTTGGAAATAGGATATAAACTTAGGTCTCAAGATGCCGCCAGTCACTGTTATAGCATTGGGAATCAACGTGGATAAAATGAGGATAATCGAGAAGACAAGTTATGAGTACTTCGAAGTATACTGTATAGTTTCATATTGCAGCGTATTGAGTTTATGTTCGTAAAGATGAGACGATCTCTCGGGGGGAATAGGTCAGAGATTGAGTTGCATATTATGAACATTGACAAGCCTTGGCTTCCGTGAGCCGTACAGTGATTTCGGCTCCTTTGCACTCTCTCGTCACCGTGAAATGACTCGTCTGTGTTGCTTTGCAGCACGCTCCTCTAGCTGTGAAGAAATCTCCAATAGAGAGCTGGTTCGTTGGAATGCTTTCTGGCACGACTACCGGCCTGGTCTCCGAACAGCATTTACCAGCGCACCGTCGGAGGGCGACGTCGAACGTGCATTGACCGAACTTGACTTTGTAGTCGCGCTTGACGAGTCGACAACGTCGGTGCCTGCATCCAGTCGTTGTTGAAGGGATAGTGGGCAGAGGAGAACCGCGCGTCGGTGACAGGTTCTGCTGCTGCGACGAAGCTATGGCGATGGTGTCGTTCTCGTCCGTGTGATTATGAGCCGCGATCACATTATCAACGCTTTCGTTAGTTGTGTTCTTGCAAAATTTAATGTTTCTGCAATGATGATGGTTATTGCTATGTGCACAGAATCTACGAATCCTGGGCGAGGGGTTATGACACTTCGTTGAAACCAGACAGCATTGGCTGAATGCCAACACGAGGACTAGAGCCAGTCCTTGGCGAAACGTAACCAGCTCCATTCCTGTTCGTAATCTTAGGTAAAGTAAGACGTCGCCGTAGTAAAGCTAGGGGGCTTTGGATGATCTCGACGTGATCTGGGAAAAATGGAATAGAGTAATAGGAACAGCTGTGTTGAGTTAACCATCAAAAGGAAAAGGATAACCAAAATATGAAACACAACTTTCCTTTATACCCCTATCTCACCGGCTTACCACAGACACGTCGCGATAACTATGCCCCGACGCCCCTACTGCCCAATCAATGTCGTAACTCAGTTGTATGTACGTCTACGGCCGCCTCCCTATATCACTACAAGTACTTGTACATGCACGAGTGTTTGTCGGGCATTGGAATGACTATCAGTGTTGCCATAGTGCAATACGGAATGCTGCCACATATCTTTTTACTTGATCTCGGAAAAAAGAATTTTAAAATGAAGGAAAGCACACAAAAAAATCAACGCCCACCGTACCGGCCCGGCCTATCCCGTTATGCATGTCCATGGCCTAGGCTCTGTCTATGGCCCGGGCAAACCCAGTCCTCTGACAGTTTTACAGAGGGTGCATATAATTATGTGTACAATGCACATATCCCTAGCCAGTCATAGCAAACACAGAGAATGGCACTATGGCAGCAGCAGTAGGCAAGTAGGCAAGTAGCAGTTACGGAACTAGCACTTCAGCGAGCGGTTTCGTTTCAGGTACCTCTTGCAGAATGTCAGGGGTGAAGACGAGAACTAACACACTTATCTCTTTAGAGATTGGACGTCGAATTGACACACAGTCCTTCACGGACTGGGGGGGCTCTCTGTGGCAATGCAACCAGCCTTTCACGCCGAGGCATCAGTCAAGTGCTTTCAGATAATACTACTATGGTGGCTAGATTACAGCGTTCTTGGCTGTAACCCCACACAGCCAGCCCTTGATTATCGTGCCAAGTTAGTAAAACTGTTAGTTGGCAACAGCCTACACAAGTTTGGCAGCCTGTAATCAATTGCTAAGCAGTCCTTGTACATAGGCATTGCTTGCGGAGACTCCCGATGCAGGTGGGCTCATGTACTGTCACAAGGAAGCATCCATGTGCATGTGCATGTTCTATGCATGAGAGGTTATCAGTGTACTGAACGCCCGCATTAAAACACGGCTGGGACGAGCCATCCACCCACGCAAATCCGTGAGCGGTGCCGACCTCCCTCTTGAGAGCTGCCTCAACTACAAACTGACGCATTGAGACCTCTTGGAACAGACACCACTCAGCGCGACTGTGCCCGGGCTACTGTCCGTCCTTTCTTTTCCGTAGCAGCTGACTGATGGTGAGGGCTGCGGGATTTCTGGATTTCAGTTACATGTAGCTGCAAGATCGGGCTACCAGCATCACTGCACTCCTATTAAATCACAGCGTTTTTTGTTTTGTTTTGAGCAGAATTCAATGCGTGTCATTCTGCGAACTTTACGATTTTTCGGTCAGCTGCAAGATCACCTCATTAGTTCTTCACACTTCAAGTGCAATTGTACTCATGTGACCATTTCAACCAGGTTTTGACAAGATCACATTTCCGTGAGCCCTAGATCCCTTGGTCGCCAGCTGCAGCGCCACCGTCTGTAGCCTCACTGGGATATCGTTTGCGGCTCGCCGATCACCTCAAACAGACCAGCTAGAACTCTTACGTCTCAGAAACTCGAAGATATAAACAGGAAGTTAGTTTAAGCGGCAGTTGATTGTCGCCCGCGAAGGACGACTAGCCACCGCATTGGTGCAAGTATGTGAAATCTGGGGCAGAGCTGATTAGACGCTTAGATCCAGTGCTTCTCGAGAAAAGTGAAACCTGTTATGCCAGCACTTGCTACATGAGTAGCCAACACGAATTGCTACTGGACGAGGACATACAGTCTTGTGAGACTTTGAATGTCCCATGAGTACCATACCGATCTTGCGGTCGAGCCGATTCCAAACTACGCAACGTGCCATCTTTTCGATATTACTGATGTAATAATAATAATAATTATATTGTCAAACTTCAGTTATCAGTCCTCTCGAAATTCTCTTTGAATAGCATATAAAGTACGGAGACTCCCTCGATTTAGGCTAAGGCCTGTGGAGAATCCATAAATACAAATACAGGTACTATGTACTGTTTTGAGAATGCTATATCTTCCGTTCCGGCCATTTGACGTCTGACAAGGAGTGCCTCGGATATAACGTACTGATGTACGCTCTTTGGAGGTACATGTACGTTATATTGCAGTTTCAGAAGAGTTGAGAATGTTTGTCTAGGGGAACAAATTGGGCATTGACTGCGAGTATCCGCGAACGTCGTACAGTCAGTGTGTACAATGCCTATTTGCAGTTTCCGACGAAACCAGTCGTGTGCCTATTGTCTGTCACTCAAGTTACAGGTGTTGCTTACTCACTCTGCTGAAAAGGCTGATCACCGAAGCTCCCCTCTCGAATTTCGTGCCTATTTTGAAGTTCTTACGTTGAGAGGCCTTTCACCACTAGTACCTAGCTTGCAGCTGTTTCGGCGCTGGCAGGGAAACTTCTGCAGAGACTGCGAAGCGCACAGGAGAGTTTTCCACCGACGTCATGTGGTTAAATGCCTAGGGCAACTTGTAAGGACACCAAATAGACTTTAATTAAAATGTTGACTTGCGACAGGTTCTCCATAATGAAAACGGAAGCAGAGTTGCAGGTCCGAAATGCACTTCCTTCGCAAGCTACAAACAGATCTTTCCACGGGCCTTTCCAAGCTATTTATTCCAACGATAGCTGGCCCCGTGACGAGGTACATGTACATGTACATGTACATATAGATGCGCCGAAATTGTAATTGTAAGTGCTCGATTTGCACACTCCAAAGGTACTGGTTCTCACAAGTGAAGGCTGAACGACAAACTTAATTTGTTATTTGTAGCATTTCGTCAAAGACCAATCTGATACGTGAGGTTGGCCAGTGTAACCGGGGTAAGGAGCTGCTTTCGACACAAACAGGGAGATTTGTGACGTGTGGATCTCGAGCATCAGATATCCTTTGCCCTACATATTTCTCATGCGGTAGGTGGACTCGGCCATGAGGGAAATGATCATCCTTTAGGCGAACTGGTTATGAATGACAAAAGGTACTTGTATTGAGGTGCACGCAGAATAGATAAAATGTATGAAGTATTATGTCAATGTCAGCATTGTCCCTGTAAGATGTCATTCAGTGAAGGGGAGCCCTGGGTAGGCCGTTGCGGATAATGCCGGCAGAAAAATTGGCAGAATTCGGTACTTTTTCTGGTACGTTTCATGCATGTTTGGTATGTGGATAAAGAAATAGAGCAGAATTCGAGGAATTGCTCGCCATAAGGTTTGTAAGGTTTTGCCAATTTCACTGCTTTTCGAGCATTATCCGCCAATGCCTAGTCCTGGGTACCGTTGGGGCAAGTGCTCGCAGTTTAGGCCTTGTGTAACCCTACATGTACATGTATCAGTTCCATATCACATCGCCTGGCCATCGCTTGTTTGTTACCTGGACGGGTGTAACTGTAAGCCACGGTTTGAGACAGCCGGGAGACTCCTACCAGCGACTCTACGTCAGCATGTACTCGTATTATCTAGGTCCTGAGTCCAGTACGATTGTCATAACGTTCGAATATCGTGTTTGCATCAGCATCATGAATCATCCTTCTTCTCCTTTCTTGTATGCCCTCTCACCACCCATTCTTTTCAATTCCCCTCCAGAATTCGCAATCAGTTCTGAAGTTTACGTTGTATACATCGCTGTATCCCTGCGATGGCGCAGAAGGAAAGCAATCATATTCTGAAGTTAAAATATCATGCTGTTATTCAGCCTGGTGGTATGGTAAAACATGCAGCTCCGTCGGCGACGATGCGTTCACTGACAGCATTATAATCCAAATGTACGTGTGAGTGTTTTCTGGTGCAAACGGTAATAGATATACGGTCATGTTCATGTCCATTAGGCATGTGTCCACGAGAGGATCGGAGGTCGGAGGGTGCGGACCAACCTCCCTTTCCATCCGTAGGCCTTGAACATGTCTAATGTATTATTATCATTCATATTTTCGGCCAATTCATCCCGTCACGTTGAGCCCCGTCGAGGAGACCTACCAAGATAGAAATAGCTAACAGTCCGGACATGAACTCTGCACACAACCTCCTGCCGATAATGAATAACAGTGCTAGCCCTGAAGCCTCTCGGTAGGCTGCTCAAGTGCTGCTGGGCTATGCATCTCTCTCTGCTTTTGGTAGTGAGAGCACACTCTGGCCGTTTGATCCGCGCCCGAACACAATAAGTTACATCTGCAAGAAAGTATGCTGCGCCATCACTAGGAATACGTTTGCGTGAAGGTTGTGGCCAAGCACAACGGGTACGTGGATGCGGCTAATGGGGCTTGTCGGCACTTGTGCCTGTGGTTGTGAGACGTATCCACTCACCCACACCGCTAGGCGCTGCATCTGCCGCTAGGGTTTACCGGGTGTTGGCGGCCGTCGTGAGTTCCCTTCGGGAACGGATAGGATAATTTACTTATAAAGGATGCCCTAAGGTGCGCCTATCTCATGCGTTGATAGCTACATGACACGTACAGCGCTGGCAACTGAAATCCGACCCCTGAGCGGTGCGCTCACATCGCCAAAGACCCAACACGGGATGGTAAAACTACGAAACAGAGACCGCTAGGATGCGGACGCGCCGCTAAGGGGTCGGATTTCAGTTGTCAGCACTGTACATGGGCATGTAATCAGCGAAATGTGCATGTACGCTGTGGCGCCAATCCTGTGCGCATTCCTCGCCAAATGGAGCGATCAGTTAGAGCCTTCTAATACAGTATGGATTTTAGGTCATGTGTGCGATTGTCTCTTCTACTATCCTCGATTATTTATCATCTGGTCGCCTGGGGAAATGAATGCTTTTTGTATACGAGCTCACAGCGGTCTCTACACAGGAACTCTATCGATTAATTACAACCTCCGACAATTCGGTAGTTTGTGGCCATCTTGACTGAGCCGAATCATTTTACTTATGGATTTGACAGTTCCAAGTGTTGGTCCCGTCTCGATCTCCAGTACTAAAGGTCTAGTTTGTACAAGCAGGAAACTTACCGAATTGTGCGAAGGCAGTTAGCGCTGGTAGAAGTTCTGAGTTGCTCGATCTATCCCGCTCGATGAAGACACCTCGTTAATGAAGGCCTTCAGTGACAACTTTATAGCCTTGCTCCTAAGAAGATGAAAAATTGCCTTGATTAGACCGGGTGAGACATCTGGAGAAGTATATCTAAGGGATTTTTTAGTTGCCGCCTGCGATGAATCGCTGTGGCTCGTCTACTTCTCTTATGGAGAAAGAATTTGCCAAGCCAACCAAGGACTTAAAGCCCTCATAAATTGAAGGACATGATGGTCATCTGCTATGCATTGCACAGTTACTGATAGTTTGTATTGGGGTGGGGTTCACGCTCCACAAGATCCAGGACTGGTCCAGAAATGCACCTAGATTTGGTCAAGGGACCTAGACGAGATAATCATACATACACATGCAAAGGTCATTCACCTCTCTGTAGCACTGCGTGGCTTGTTTGCTCACTGGAATGTGCGGAGGGATTTATTTTTTGATTCGGAAGATATAATTATTTTGAGCCCAGTTACATCCCATACTGACCACATCCCTTCCCTTGCAACTTTGAGATTGTCGGCGTGTATGTGTGGGAGGGGAGGGGGGGAGGGGAGGGGGGCGTAACAGCTGATCACTCCATTATACATGATGAGCTAGACACAATAGAGTTCCAAGTGTCATCTGACGTAGGTGAAGAATGAAACCCTTGTACTTTGTAGGGAAAGAGGGAACGCTACCAGTCCCACTACTTGGTCGGACGAAAATGAACAAAATGACTGGCATTTTATGCGCAAGCTGTCGGGGATATTATTTTGTAGGGTCTTTTAGCAGTCTTAAACACGTTTCACTGCACAAACAAGTCATGTACGTCTACACGTCGTGAAACAGGTGTATTTGCACTTCGTAAGAGATCGGATGAGTTTTTTTCTGTTCCGAATGCAGTGTATGCTTCTGCCCTTTGTCTTCGGCTGTGTGATCCAGTGCATCGTGAAAGGTGCATTCAGTGTTCTGCCAGCCCTGCAATAGCACGGGGTGCATCGTTTCCAGCTTAACAATAGCTACATACTACTAAATAAAATGCCATTTCCAAGAATTTTCTAATCCAAAGATTTGCATAGGTATAGTCAGGGTGAAGCTCATGAATAATGACGCCGGTCACGTGGTCGAGGCGTGATCGTTACTTCATACTGAGTCCATAATGTTGTCGATGCACCTCTGGGCATTCTGGATCTACAGTGTAAAAGTTAGATAATCGGTACCGACTTACAGCGCAGGCTTGGTATAATCTCGTCGATAGAATGAAACGATCTCGCTGTTTTCCCCTCAGTTCCAGGTGCCGTCAGCTGCTCCACTTCAAGTGCTGTAAAAAATGCTGAAAGGTGCAACTTTACAAAGTTCCCACGTTCTTTGCCTTGTCTGAACACTAATTGTGCAACAGCGCCCACGATTGTTCTAATATGCTCAAAGTATATCGTTCACAACAGTTTGAGGAGTGAGTAACCATACAGAATTTTTAATAGGAAAAGAGATCGGGATTGTTTTGTTCCGACCAGATATCAAGCTTCTCCTGACTAAAGTGATATGTCTTGGCTCAGAGGGCTAACGTTAGTCAATGGAGAAGGATCTGTTTCCCAACACGAGGTCAGTGGCGATTTTATACTTGCGTCATGTGTTCGTCCCATGGGGTCCGGGTGCGAGCATATAACCAGGCGACGCACGTTCTCTGCGAATGTCGTCAAATCAGCCCAGCGCCGATCGTGGCTACCCGGCGTTACAGACGGCTCCACGAACATTTCCTCGGTGCCAATTTAGGTGGATCCTACCTACTTTCGTACGCCGTAGGGGACGAGCAGTTTCATTCGTAACTCTGACTTTCGCCACCGCAGGTCAATCAGCATAATAGCTACGTACCGAGCCACCAGTATACCTACACGAGTTTACCGACTTTGCAGAGAACACGTGTATCATCGCGAACACGATTGGAGAGAGAGGGCGCATGTGTAATGTGTACAACAGTAGGCGCCGCAAACATGATTTGCTCCCCTGGAGATCCCAGGAAAGATACTGCAAGTAGATACAGTTGAGTATTGTGCGGAGGCAGGCCGCTGACGCTGCGAGCCGCGCTATCTCCATCCAAACGTCATTCCCTCCGGACACTGACGTCATGTGGATGGGTGACTTTGGTGTCACTCACGCGTCTAACTTGAGAATCTACAGCGTGTCCAACGTTCATTGTATGGGACTCTGGAGTCAGGATGAGATTCTAGCACTGCCACTTCTTACTCCTAGTAGTGTAGGACTTCGCGCCTCTCAACCAGGCCTGTCGAGAATGTCTCCAGCGAAGATTGAAATCGCCAAACTAGGGCAGTGACGCCGCTGACAAGTTGACATATCCGTGCGAGTCTGTCAGGCGCTTGTCTATAGTCAAGTCATTCGTTTTCACTCGACGTGCAGCCCCTCAGCACGGCCTTCGTACAGCAATGCGAGCGGAGGATCCTTCCTACGTAAATGTATATTTAACCCCGACATTTGGCTGTGCTTTCCGCCCCTAACCTGTACTCGTGAATTCGGTTTGTGCCACGATCCTGATTGTTTGTCTCATCGGATCCTCTGGATGTTTTCTCCTACGCGTTTAGCAAACAACATGAAGGTGCGAGTCCAAGGCAGTTGTATGATTTGGTCATCGTGACTATTCCCAGGGGTGGCGGATCTCGAGACTGATCTCGCATCCCAGCACGAATACACTGATTTTTAGCACTGACGTTCGAAGAGGTGAAGTCAAACACCTAGCGAGAAATCTCTTCACCGAGGTGTAAATCACGCAAGAAACTAGGTAAAAGAATAAACGTGAGGCCAACAGTATCCCCAGTGCGGCACGCGGTCTGTTTGGAGTGAACGCCGACGCGTTGCCATAAATGTCGCGCCACAGACTGAGGACTTCACAATGCAGCACATTGCATATTGCATATCACGGCGATAATGCTGCCCCTGTCAGTATCGTCATACGTGAAGACGGTTGTTGTTGTTTCATGTTATTTTAATTCGCAGTGACCAAATGTGCACAGGTACTCAATAACAACGAAGCCAATACCGGTGGCGAGAAGCACAAGGGGACAGCAGAGGGGGAAGAAATACGGACGGTTTATCATACTTTAGTTTAGCTGGAACAAGCTCGGCTTCGGATTGTCATCCCCCTTTCATTGGAAGTCGATGCAACCCCTGGACTAACAGCGAGTTTTCCTTATTGAAATGCACAGCCCTCCTACAGACCACGGCAAGCGTTTAGACAGACATAACTGTGTTCATACAGTGGGTAAGATCGTAACGGACTAACTGTATTTTCTTCATTACATGGAATTGAATCAAATGTTCATTAGCTTGAAGGAGTTGCAAACGGGAAACGTCTGAAGAACAAATTGACTGTGACCACCAGGACTCGAACAAGGGACCCTCGCTGACGGCCAGCGATGCTCAATTTAAGCTATGGTGTGGTCGTCAACCAAGCAGTGACCATTCAACTTTTTCTTCAGACTTTTTTTTACAAAATAGCCACAAAAAATCATTGTGCAAACACCGGAAAAAACTTCCAAAAAATATCTATGGAGAGTGTCAGGCCCTTGTTCAAACTCTGGAAATACACCAGCGTCTGCTTCTCAAAATCCTGTTTCGCAAAGATCAAACACTCTCCTCCTAACGTCTCTACAGTTTAGCTTCAGTATCTCCCCTCTTAGAGCGACACCAGCAACATCTTTGCATCCTTGTACACATGATCTTATTAGACCTGGCTCCCAAACACTTTGCTACGTATACCTGGTTTGTGTCCACCAGATCAGCACGTCATTCCTTCTCATTACCCCGTGCCAATACCTCCCTGTTTCTGAAATCTCCCATCTTCTCTGCGTACACTGTCTGGTCTTCCCTGCCAACTAGCCTTAAAGCATGCACAGACATTAAGGAGTTCAAGCTTCAGCTTCTTCGTCCTAAATAGTCTCACGATTTTCGTCATGCCTCCTCTTGCAGTACTCTCTTTGTTTCTCTCCTTATTATTCAGTTCGCCGTGGTTGGCTACCACCCGACTTCTCATATATATTGGCAGTCTTCTGACGAGCCAGGAGATGTTGAATTAATAATAATAATAATAGTACTGATTAGGTTTTAAAAGACTACTAAGATATATGTACGTCATACAGACGAGGAGGAGGGGGGGGGGGGGGGGAGGTAGATTGAATACCCAGATTGTCCTGGTCTCAACCTTGCCACGATATGTGTTGCATTGCAAAAGTTGCGTGAGACGTCATTTCAGCGAAACCATAGCAGTCTAACATCATACATGTACATTTAGTTTTACTTTCTTTTCTCGTAGTAGTTAAAGTCCAACAGATTATAATCCAGGATTATGACGTCGAAGGGGGGGGGGGGGGGGTCATGACATTGCACATTGTAAGCAATCTAAGACGCAAGAACAGTTACATGCATGTCATCCCCAGAACTGATCATTTCATGAGGCAAGGCCTACTAAGTGGAAGCTAGAGCGCACGATCGAAAACACGCGTCTGTGTAGAAAAGCCATCACCGCACTCGTAGTGATACACGTGGTGGCCGTGGGTGGTCGCGGAAAACTGTCAGATGGTAAATCCGTGCCTAATGAAATGCAAGCGGACCTGACAGCGCCCCTGTCGACAGCCTAGACAAGGTTAGTGTGTGACAAGATTACAATTTGCTAGTATATGACAAGGTAAAAGTCGCTAGCATTACTTTTGACAAGTGTTAAAAGTAACAAGAAGAATCGAATTCGAGTCATCGCTGCCCGCACTTCGCAAACAGCGGGAAGGCGGACGGATCAGAGTGACTGATTCGTACCCTGGCAGTGCCTGAAAGTCTGTAGAAAGATCGAATGGAGTAGTTTACTTCCACGACTAATGCTGGCATGGTCCTTATCCCGAGAGATTTCTAGGCTCACTGTTATCTTCTAGCCCTTGGCGGTTATGCTTGGTAAATTGTGCTTTACATTATGAACCAAATTATGCCAGTCATTATACCACATTATGCTGGAAGTATGCCAATGATGGTGGTACACTGTACCCTTGCAGTCTTGTTGCACTTTGCAACGTCACAACGACTCTGGCACCATGTCAGCACGGCTTACAAGGGGCAACATTCACCAGGTTACATGTAATTCCTCTAACATACATTGTACATGTACATGTACCTGTAATCTTCAACCAGCATCGTACAGTTATGCCGACCGTCTGGTTTCAGAAGTCCTTTTACGCCAGGGCATACTGTTTGGACAAAATTCGAACATTATGCCAGATAGTATGCCAGCATAATCCGCCACGGGCTATTTTCTTCGCTCCACTTCTGCCGGTTATCTTCCCTTTTCAATGTATCCCTTTCCATCGTGTTCATAATATCGGGCGTGATTGTGACTTGCGATATGAAATAGAATAAATGCAATCAACACAGAAAGTGGGTTGGATATGTCGGGTCAAGGGTTTTCCTGTTATAGTAGTTGGGCATGGATTCTCAAACCAGCTCAGTAGCTGAGCATCTACAGCATTCGAACGTGCAAAATGGAACTGAGTGATTTCTTCAACAGTCTATCGGTGTCAATCTCGCCCTATCGGAGATTTCTCTGTATGATTCTGCCCGTGTCTATCTCCGTGTCCTATATCTCTATGTGTGCATAACTGCATATGCATACACAGCATACAAAGGTGTTAACCTCAAACCAGTGAGCGCATACAGAAATGTTCACATCCTTATTTTCGCTCTTCTGATAAGGAATGTAATCCATTGGAAACAGGTTTATTGTTGCTGGGGTTTGGAGCATTCGCGCAGCATGTGCAACTTGTACAAATCCACAGTCACCTCCAGAAAATAGGGTACAGCGTTTGCTAGGCTTACTAAATGCATTGGGAAAGTGTGCCAAGTTCAATTCAAGAAAAAGAAGAGAAAAAAAGTTCAATACCGTATCTTCTCTATCATAAGCACAGGTCTCCATTACTAGCACAGTCTCTAATACTAGCACACTGCGAGCACCTTTCGAAACATTATAAGCACAGTCTCTATTATTAGCACGGTCTTGGTGGAAATCAAAGCGGGATGCATGATATCAAGCATGTATTTCTTCTTGCCCTGTATGGATGCATTGGTTGAAAAAATATAAGCACGGTCTCCAATATAAGCGCGGTCTCCAATATAAGCACGGGGTAGAGGGGTGTTGAAAAAATAATTATAAGCACGGCGCTTATAATAGAGAATATACGGTATCATGATCAGACATTTGCGATGCTTGCATTTTCATTTTATTTATTTTTTACATAAACCACACACACCATTTGACGGCACAAAGCAGCAAGGCAGCGATGAGACATATGGAATGGCAGGAGTGGGGGAGAGGCATATGCTGAGTAGTGATTTGTTATTTGCCCGGTTTTGCAGTCAACAACACATCACCCTGCCATTGCCAAACGCATTCCATGATTCATACATCCTGAACCGAAATGTACAGTCTACAGTGAATTAAAGGAAAACAAAAGTAAATTATCGTGTCCGTTCCCGAAGGGAACTCACGACGGCCGCTAACACCCGGTAAATCCTAGCGGCAGATGCAGCGCCTAACGCCAGCAACGGTGGGGGTGAGTGGATAAGTCTCACAACCACTGGCACAAGTACCGAGAACGACCCCATCAGCTGCATCCATGTACCCCTTGTGCCTGGCCACAAGTTCCCAGTTGACTGTGGGTAGCAGCACGGCTGGAAAAACCGCTCCCAGGCAGGACTTGAACCAGGTACCTCTCGTATCTCAATCATGGTCTTTGACCAACCCACTGTGCCTGCCTGGTCTGTGAATTATGCATTATATAGTTATGTCATGTATGCCTTGTTAGGCTTCGTATAGTCAACCGGAATCGCACATATTTTCCATGCCAGTGGATGTCATTGCACATCTCAGTTTGTATTTGCCGCCAAAAGTCCACTTCTGGGACACTTCAACGGTGAAAATGCTACACATGTGAAGTAAAAGAAAAAGGCCCAACCCTGCCCCGCCAGCTATTTGGGCTTACGGGGGTCGCGATGGCCAATAATAATATTTTTAAAGAACTAAAGACTACAAAAGTAATGACGGGAAGTGCCAGCTTCGGCAGCAACTAGGGAGGCAGAAGAAGAAACAGGTGCATGCACAGCGAAAACAGAGCGGCTACCACGCAGGCATATGACACTTGCTCTGAGCAAAGCAAAGCTAAAGCGGCAGCGGATGAATGAAATGACAACCGAATACCGTTCGCTGCTTTTCTCAGCAATGAGGGATGCAATAAGCTTTTTTATTTTTTATATTTTTTATTGGGAGCACAGCCCTACACAGAGACGTGTGGAGACAAACACAAAACAAGACACAGGGGATGTAGGGACGGTATGCCCCCACATGAGCGCGACCCAAAACAGCGCCGTTGACTTCAGCGCCCCCCAAAAGCCCCATCCCCATAACTGGACATCCCCAAAACAGACCACCCCGTCAGCACGCACGCTCAATACAGGTCGACTCATTTACACTCAAACCCAAGAGATGGACACTCGACTTGTCAAAGACTCAAATCATGATCAACTCGAAATGGCCAGTTCAGTATTGAAGGGCGATATTGCCTGGACTCAATTTATAATCAACTCTAGAAAGCAATGATGAACTAAAAAAAGCAATAAAATATTATCGACTCAAAAACACCAGTTCAGTATTAAATGGCGATATTGCCTGGATGGACGTTAACAGGTCCAGATACAAATAGGTTGTGGTCCACGAACCACGAACCTTCCAAGTTGGAAGGTTGGTTTGCGCACTGGAGATGTGTTAGAGCTAGGTCTCGGGCCGCTGAATGTCTCAGTGGCCTGTCAGTTTCGTGCCCTATTATCGCACAGTCACTTTCTGACTGTTTATCATCTTGTTACAGTCGTGGATAGTTGCTGCACAACTCGTTCTCATGTGTTTCTTCTCTTTTTTGCATATCTTTTTTAGGAACGGGTTTGCTCCTGATATCCACCGTGGTAATACTAACATCAAGAGTACATAAAACTGGTTATGCACTCTTGCTAACATGAGCCTGCACATTATGGGTCACGTGTGTAATGAGCTGGCTTATATTCGGACGTTAACGTAATTGGTCGCGCCAAAATGGGGCGTGCAAGAGGTGAGACGAGCTGTAGTGACACCGTGTCACATTAGGTCGCGCTGTACTGGGGGTGCTAATATGAACACGCGCCGTTTATGGTTGCGCTGTTTTGGGTGTAAATCGTAGGGACGACGTGCCGATGTACAGGGAGCAACTCGACCGACCAGGCGTCTCAGCGTTAGCGGTTTTTTATTTTTTTTATTTTTTTTTACCAAATAGCCACAAACTATCATGGTGCAAACGAGGGCAAAAACGCACAGGGATACACATGGGGATGGCAGCCGAAGCTGTGGAGGTGGGGCAAGAGCAGCTCAACCGACCAAGGGTCTCGGTTTCAGCACTGCTCATGCGCGCCAAACAGAAAAAAATATGAAGTGAGAAAAATGAGCAGGAGCACAACAGAGCAAATTAGAAATAAATAACATGTAGGATAGGAGAGCAGGCACATAACACATTGCCACAAACGCCCAGTGGCAGGCATCCGAATGCATATTATACACAAACACACCCTCAGACACACGCACACACAAGCTCTATCTCTATACATTTCCTCATATAATTTCCTTCATCTTTCTTTGAGAACCGGACCTATAGGCCGGTAAAAAGGCAATCATGTCTGTGCAATTGGTGAAGTAAAATAAAAGTCAACAACAACAACACATGCGCACACAAACACACGTGCACACAGCCACACCCACCCACGCACATATGACCGCACAAACTTACATCCACACCCGCACACATCCACACCCACACACGCACCCACACTCACACACATACACCCACCCACACACACACACACACACACACACACGCACGCACGCACACGCACACACATTTACACATGCACCATCACACACGCACCGGCATCGAGTATGCGCAACAATTGAGGTAATAAGGCAGGTGACCAAGAACCGATCATGGGCAGATATCTGTCGCCCAAACCCAGTCTTTTCGTCAGAGGTGCTGATACGTCTTCAGCTTGAAGGCTTGGAGGCCACGGTGGCATGGTGCTTCACTTAGAATGGCAGGTGGAAGGGAGTTCCAGGTAGGCACGAAACCCTATGGGAATGCGAGTAGTAGGGCATCGTCGGAGCGTGGACGGAAGAGGATGCTAAGCTGCTGGTTGTTACCTTTACGACTGTTGAGACTGCCGTCTTGTGCGGGGTTCTCTGGTAGGTGCTGCCAGAGGAGGGAGCAGGGGCTCAAGGGATGGCAGGCGTGCACCACACTGGAGCACACAGAGGCCACTTATCTGGCGGCGAAGCTCCAGGCTGTCGACAACGGTTCCACGACCTACCGTTTCAACCTGGCAACGAAAGAAAAGGTGGTTTGCATGGTCAAGTTGCAAAAATAACAATTTGGTGCGAGAAAGGGGCGCTAATATTGCACCAAATAATATAAATACGTGTAAAAACCAAACTGGAAGGGAAAAAGAAAAAAGAAAACAATAATTCTGACCAGCAAAGTACTAGTAGAAATGGGTCTCAATATCATCGTCACAGGTACTGTGTGGACCACAGCCATCTCTTTCGGATTAGATTCTTACATACGTTGACCTTGAAGGTTTGGAAGCGCCTTGAATGAGGTTCGTGAAGCAGGAGGTCCGCAAGCAGGTTGTTCCAGGGTCTGATAGCGAAGAAGGGGAAGGATCGCAGGAGGTAATCAGGGGCTGTGCGAGGGGTGTTCGCTTCAGATGGAAGCCATGGTGCGTCTGACTTTTTTGCCGTGTGCACATGCTAGCTTCGGCAGAGGGCTTGGTTGGTGGCAGCATCGCCTTTACCTGGGGAGGCCCTGGAATGTAGTGCAGCTTCTACAAGTATAAAATGGCTGCCACCATCCGGCGGAGCTGAAGACTTTGGAGGATGGTTCCAGGTCGCAGGAAATGCAGGACACGTTGCTGAACCTTATCCAGCTGGGCCATGTTAGTTGTGGCTGCGCTCGACCAGGCCAGTGGGGCATATTCAAGTAGGGGTTGCACGAATCCCTTGTAGACCGCCACTCGACCATAGTCGTCCAGGATGGGTGCTGCCTTTCGTAGGAAACCCAGCCTTGGGTAGGCGCGCAGTGCAACACTGCGAGTGTGCGCTCTGTAGGAGAGAGAAGGGTCGAGCATGACTCCCAGCAGCTTTAGGGTATCTGTCTCCTGGAGTGCTTCACTTCCAAAGGTGACTGGTGGCGTGCAGGAGGGAACGTGCTTGTGATGTAGAGCCATGCGCTGTGTCTTGGCTGGCTCAAAGCAGACACGCCACTTGCGCGCTCTATGAGCAGTTCCGAAAAACTTTGACAGATGCTGCTAGGCGTTCCCCAAATTGGCCGAAACATGCTGAAAACGAGAGTTATCGAAAATCGCTAAGCTTTTCGCCGGTTATGGAGGGTTACTATTATTATTATTTTTATTACAGAGGCAATATGCTTTGGTTCTGCAAGAGTGCTCAATGCCTGATTCAGGCAGAGCGGCGTACACAAAGGCACACAATGAAAACCTTGGCAAATTTATTCCGTTGTGACTCCGAGTTTCATGGCTGAACCAATCATCAGACAACGATAATGGAATAGGAGGCAGCGCTGGTATATCTAAGTGGAGAGAGGTGTGATAATACGATAGCGAGAGGAGTAATCGCGTGAATGTATACAGGGACGGGCTATTTCAGAGGCAGATGCAGTAGGCGCAGGTCTAGCACTAACAACTACGCGCTTAATCTCGCTCATACACCACACACACACACACATACTAACACGCACACACATATACACACATACACGCACACACTAACACACACATACACCCACCCACAACACCCTAACTTGCACACGGGCGCACGCACACACAGGACACCCACCCACCCACAACACCCTAACTCGCACACGCACAAACACACGCACACACGCATATACACACACCTATAGACACATGTCCACACGTATACACAGGCATCTGCGTTCGTATGACAAGTCTAAGCGCACACAAACTCCTGCAATCACGCGTCAAAAAACCCGCAGCGGTCATAGCTGTCTATGTAATAGGGGTGGCCAGCAGAAACTTGCGCTGGTGAGGGCATTTAGATACCAGCTCACTTCTCTTGTTTAGGGAGGCAGCTTTTGAAGCTTTCAGGATGTGGAACTTTTCGGTTAAGCATAGGCCACACTTCTTGCTGATGTTACTGTACGAAGGTGCTCTATCCTTGATCTCCCATCGTGGTGTGGCTGTGATTTTGTTACTGGAAGATACTGAAGTGCTGTCTGACGAGGATACCGAATTTGGGCATATCTGGAGCTTGCCTAACCCTGGGAGGCAGTTGGAGCCACGTAGACTAGGAGGAAAAGAAAGGGGAATTTGCGAATAGGGTAGACCTAGCTAGGGACGAACGCGGCTTCGGGTGGTACCACCGGTCGTAAACCAATTTTAAAAGTGACTGAAAATGAGCAGGGTGCCGGTCAAGAAAAATGGATTGAACCAGGGTGCAGTTGGATTCATCAAGGTAGCGTTGCAAGGTGGTAGTGGATGCAGCAGCATACAAGTCTGGATTTGAGAGGTAACGATCAGTACGAAATATTATGCGCAGTATACGGCGATGTGTTTATGATGGGGCGCTACAGAAATAGGGTGACCGGGGTCGTCGGGAATGTGGAAGATGGGCACTGGATCTGTGGGCTGGGGAAAAAGGAGGAGCGCGGTTTTGGTCACATTTGGCTAGAGGTACCAAGTGCTCATCCAGTGGACAATGTTGTTGATGCAGGTCGGGTCTTTGGGGTACAGGGTGGCGTGAGATGGGGAGGAAGCAAGGACAGTGGTATCGTCTGCAAACAAAGAAATATTGGGAATTGCATAGGGAAGGGCATTAACGTATGTGAGGAAGAACATGGGACCCAAAATGGAGCCCTGGAGCACTCCGGACGTCACAGATTCGGGGTCAGATAAAGTTCTATTAACTGTGACGTGCTGATTTCGGTCAGATAGATAACTAGTTATCCAGGTAAGTAGGGTGCAGGGGACACCATGGGCACGAAGTTTGGCGATGAGGCCCTTGTGCCACACGGTATCAACAGCCTTGGAGAGGTCAAGGAAACAGATGCAGGAGACCTGCCGCTGGTCTTTTAGAGAGCAGACGTCTTGGATTATGCGGGACAATTGTAGGGAGGTGTTGTCCTTACGACAGAAGCCAGCTTGTGAGGGGTGAAGAAGAGGGGAGAAATGGTCATACAAGCGGTCGTTCACTATCCTCTCTATCAGTTTGGAGACACAGGACAGGAGGGAGATTGATCGGTAATTAGACGGGTTGTTCTTGTCGCCTATATTTGTGTACACTGGAATGACAGTGGCTGACTTCCATCGTGACGGGAATGTAGCAAAGGATAGGGATAGGTTAAAAAGAATGGAGAGCGGGTGGGCAATTGAGTACCTCAGTTTCCTGAGAATCTCATCGGTGACCCTATCAGCTCGGGGGATTTGTTCAGAGTCAGCCTTGCGATATACCTGTAAACAGTCGATGAGGTGATGATCAGGGAGTACAATGTAGTTAGTGGTGGAGGTAAGGAGGAAATTGTGGGAGTAGGAGCATCAGGGTCATCCTGTACGCCAGCACCGACGAAGCGGCGGGCCAATAAGTTACTAATGGAAGCCGGAGAGGTGCTTGTTCGACCATTGGGGCACATGATCTTCGAACGTAAGACGCGGCCGCTGGTAGGGCTTCGTAGTTGACGAATGAGCACAGGGAGGGATGGGAGGCGAAGGTTTGTGGGAGGTATCATGGCACGGAGGTTGCGGATTTAGCAGCTATGGCAGGATGTGGAAAGGTATTTTACGTAGATCTGTTGGTGTTTGTATTTGTTGAGATTTGTTGGTGATGGGTATTTCCGGTAGATGCGGTAGAGATCATTCTTGACTTTATTAGCTGCTTTAAGTGATGCAGTCATCCGGGGGCAGGGTTTGTGGTGTGGTTTCCGACGATCAGGTATGTGATAGTCCTGTCAGGGGCATATCAATCATACTAGAACGCATTCTACACCAGTTGCTAGACTTTGTCCCAGCACACCTCACTAATACGCATGAAGCCCTTGATGACATCTGCGCTTTATTCCCAGATCTCAAAGCTCCAGAGGGGACAATTCTTGCCACTTTGGATGTCGTGGGCCTTTACCCGAGCATTCCAATTGAAGAGGGAGTCAACGCAGTGGGAGAAATATTGGAACAGAATTTCAAAAGAATCAACATGTTCGGCCCTAACGAGTGCGAAGTCAAGGACTTGCATGAATTTGTTCACGGTAACAATTTCTACAGATTCGGGCGACAAATTTACCACCAGCTAGATGGAGTTCCAATGGGCAATAATCTAGCACCACCATTCGCAATATTGTTTATGGACTCTCTGGAACGTACAAGCTCTTCCAAAAGCCATGCAATAGTGGATTGCTGATAGACTACGCATCTGCTGTACCCCATCACATCAAACTTGCAGTTGCCAAGTCTCAATTCTTAGGAGCACAACGTCTGTCTTCCAATGACACCATGTGTAAAGAAAGTGAACAGAAAATTCAAGACCAATTTCAACTCAAACACTATCCAGAGAGCCTCATCATTAATACCCGAGAAGCAGCAAGGAAACCCAAGCGTCGCCGCCAAGGTAATCCGTGTTGTGCGTTTCTGAAGCTGCAATATAAGTCGGACAGGGTGCATCACAGCGTCATCAAAGCTATCCGGAAGCACAAGTTACCACGCCCAATGGGACCGTGTCTGACTTGTAAGTCGGGTGGAGTGAAAATATGTTTGAGGAAGAATGTGATATACGGTCTGCAATGCAAGTTGTGCGGGGTAAAATACATCGGAGAGACGGGTCGCACACTGGATACGAGACTGGAGGAACACAACGGTGAAGCTCGCAGGCGCACTGTGGATAAGCCATGGGGTGACCACATGCGAGCTAAGCACTGACATGGTCACAATCGTGTATTGCTTGCGAGAAACCTGTTCAGACATTTCTCAAGTTATCTGGTGACATCTGCGCTGTGCTAACTTATTACCAACACCCAGCAGATGAGTCAGTGAAAACCTGCGACCTTTCACTGGTTTTAGATATGTCATATTCCTAGCACTGAGGTGACATGATTGTGTAGTCATAGAATTATGATCGAAATGTTATCAAAACCTAACAACACCAAATTAGTGCAGTATAACTGCTCCTTGGCTGACTTCCACTTCATATTGCATCCTGATGATGGCAATTTTCCGAAACGTTGAGTATGATTCCGTGAAATGAAATGAGTTGTGAATTTGCAGTGCCCAGGGAATGAGCATGTGCGATCACCAATTCTCTTTGAGTTATGAAAATGAAAGCACAACAACAGCAACAAGGGCGACAATAGCAAATGCAAGACCAGCGACAGCAACAACGATGAAGAATACGACAATGACGATGATGAGCAGCAGCGACAATAGTGCCTGAAAGCAGCAACAACTAGAGCAGCAACAACAGAAACAACAACACCAGGACCTCAGCAAGTAAAACCCTCACCACAGCCACAGCCTCGCCACCCCGCCCTACTCATTGTCCACCCCGCGGCCCGTCCACCGCACTCGACATCTACCCCGCCCCTCTACCCATCGTTCTGGGCCCACCCTACTCATCGCCCACCCTACTAATCGTTCACCCCACCCTACTCATCGCCCACCCCGCCCACCCTACCCATCCGCCATTGTTCTTCCCCACCCTACTATTCATCCACCCTATACCCTACCCATCGTTCTGGGCCCACCCTACTAATCGTCCACCCCGCCCACCCTACACATCGTTCTTCCCTTTTCTATAATTATGAGTGTTCTTAGCTTGAAAAATCCACAGAGTGCCTAGGCCATGTTTTGGTGATGAGAGTTCGAAGGAGGTGCCAGCAGAGTATCTGCGTTGAAAACCAAAGGACACCTCGCACCCATTCTGGCCATCCCAGGAGAACGGCTCAAAGACCCTAGGACATTTTCAGGTGCCCAAGATCCTCTAGAGACTTCTGAGATATCCGTCTCTCTTTTTTGGACTCCCCATGGTCTTATTTTGACCAACCATCGTCTGGTGTGTTTATTCCACAATGCTTACTATCAGGCTTAGCACACCGGTATTCTCTCCAGATCACCCCAAGTGCTTTCGAAGAGATGCTTTCGGAGAGAGCTGTGCATTTCGTTGTCAAGCAAGACGTGTGTCTGCTAAGAAATTATCCCAACCTTCTAGCCTCTCTTCAGGAGGTGTTTCCGGTGAGTAACGGGCTACTGTATTTTAATAATAATTAATAGAGTTAACTGATGCCTCGTGATCAGTGTAGTGTCCATGGCCCCACCACCGCATCAACGATAAGGACTGTAATTGTAGCGACCGCCCCATTCAATTTTTCATTATTCCTTTCGCCTTCCAGTCCCAGGGCTGTGTTCTTCATAAATAAATTAAAAAAACGATTTCTCCTGGTGCTTCTGAGCTTTTAAATGAAAACGGAAAATATGTATCAAGTATTGACTGAGTACAAGGTCCATTATATAGGAAATACTCGGCTTTTATTTCCTACACTGACCAAGAACGAAGTCAATACTGGATTTATCACGACAAGCCAAAGCTTGTGTTCAATCCCTAAAATAGAGTCAAATATAAGCGGGCCTAAGGAGTAACATATGCAGGAATATTTGACTGCTTAGGTATAGCTAAGAATTCTGTGGGAGTCTGATACTACATGTAAGGCAGTGATAACCTAATATAGAGCTCAGTGTCTGATGGGAGTATTCCGCGACTGATTTTCCTTTGGTTTGGCTACTCCCGGCGTTGCCCATGAGTATCGCTCCGTACAATATGAGTTTCGTGTCATATTATTCCTGTCTATCGGTCCGTGGTCGTGGACCGTACTTTACTGGTGGTGTGATTGGGACTACAAATCGATGTGATCTCAGGCTTCCAATGTCGTACTCACCGATCATAGCTTTGTGTGGTATGTGGTGATTGAAACTGCGCGCTGGGAGTGGAACTTGGCGACCTGGACCGAAGACGGTGGCACCTCTGCGACCCCAACCACCACCCGCCTCACTACGGGTTACCACGTACAGGCTAGATGTAGACTGCAAAACCTGCCAAAATTTCTTCATGGCTGCAGAAAGGAGTCAATGATCACGACTGGGTATGTGCGTGGCCAACAGGGCCCTAGGGCTACAATGTAAGGTTCCGCACCATTCGAGTTTGGATTTCACGGCGCTCGTTCCGGGCCGCCTCGCGCCGGCAGGACACCGCGCGAGACGAAGGACACAGATTGTAAGTCGGTGAGAAGCAACATGTATAGAATGAGGGAAAGGTGGGGCAAGGGTATAGAGTGGCGCAGGGGTTGAAGTGCAGGAGGAGGGAGAGAGGTTACTCATTCTTTTTCTTTTTTCATTCTTTTTCGTTTTCTTCTTTTTCTCCTTTATTTATTTAAAATCGTGTAAGACGCATCACGCAGGTTCATAAGTAAAAAATCGGTTGTGAGCAACACTGGCTCACACTGAAATCACTGCTTTTCACCAGAAAAATATTTTATTTCAACATTTCGGTCATGAAATAACCATCATCAGGAATGAAGTGGGCACATCGGTTAGGTGTGATTTGTGATCAGTTCGCAGCGCTCCTCATTTATTAACCCATCCTAACCGATGTGCCCACTTCATTCCTGATGATGGTTATTTCATCACCGAAACGTTGAAATAAAATATTTTTCTGGTGAAAAGCAGTGATTTGAGTGTGAGCCAATGTTGCTCACAACCGATTTCTTATTCATTTTTTTACTTTTTTATTTCCTTCTTTTCTCTTCTTCCTTTCCTGACAGCCTTCTGTTCCCATATTTTCTTTTCATCTGTGTCTGCTGCCGAGATTCCCATTCCTGGGTTACTTGGACTTCATTCGCTTCCTTGTCATTGGACATGTTCAGTCCGTTCGGTTTAAAATGAAGTTTGCACGTCCGCGTTACCACCGGCTATACAATTGCGTTGAGAAACACAACCAGCTTAGCAAGTTTCGCATGTGCCAGGCCACCACCATGCCTGTGCTACCAGGGTGGCAGATGCAGCGCCTAACGGCGAGGGTGAGGTGGTAAGTCTCACAACCAATGCCCGACAAGGGGGCTAACCTCGTTAGCTGCATCCATGTTACCCTCACTCCGAGTAGTGAGTACCCAGTTGACCGTGGGTGTCGGCACAGTTCACTGCATGTAAAGTGGTTCACGCATGCATCACCGCATTTGCTAGCACAGTACACGCTCCCAGCGCGGGTCTCGAACTCGGGACCTTGTGATTCGCAGGCAAGCCCACAACCACCCGGCCAAAGCGCTGGTCACTTCAGTCCGTTCGGTTTGCGAATTCAAATAAACACTGCCAACCAACCATTGGAAGCTTCGAACGTGGAGTGCATACAGGGGCGTCGGGATTTAGTCGATGTTGCTGCATCATTGTGCATGTTAGTTTCTTAGCATAACAGTTCAGGAACATAGTTGAAGGACATCAGAGCTGAACCTCCAATGCCGAACTGTGACCTTGGAAGGCCAGAAGTCTGCGGCCGTTACCTTGCTGAAGTCTTCCGCATCTATTGCCACGTGAGTGTAGGCTGTACCGAAGTACTTCGATTCGGAGATACTGCATGATATAATTTCGACCTTGCGATTTTTGCACCAGGTGACGATTGCTTCAGAGCAGCATCCTGGATCTATTCCGCCCACATAACTATGCTATTTTATATATTTATTATTTAAAGGATTTCCCAAAGGCATAGCCTGTCAGGGGGATCTCCTAAAAGTGAAAATGATCATTGATTTATATACTAGTGAAGCGACTTGTGCAGGCAAATATATGCTGTCTATGATGAGCGCGAGATTGTGTCCGAAATTCTGAAACAGAACTATCAATGAGAATAAGACTGTTGTAATGTTCATCGCTCCCAAGCGCTCGCCAGTCTGTCCCACGCCCACTATCTGTATCGATGGTAAAGTGCTGACAGAAGTGTCCAGTGCTCGCTGTCTGGGGGTTGTAATTGACACCAAGCTCTCGTTCACACCTCATTGTGATAAGCTTGTTGCAAAGGTGTCACGCAAAATTGGTGCTCTACGGCGTTCTTTTCGTCAACGGTCCCCGTGCGCTTGTCGCCTTTATGTGCTATGCGTAATTCAATCTGATCTAGAATTTGCATTTCAATCGTTCTTACCCTGCTTATCTGCAAAAGACCGTGAGCTCCTATTTGCTTTTCACCGTCGTGCGATCCGAGCTGCCTGTGGTGCCCATTACTGTGCTGACGTGGACCCCCTTTACCACTCTCTTAAGCTATGTCCTCTGGACCACCGTTTCTTACAGTTGTTCATTAAATATATCTTTCAGTGTAAAGTAGCTCACCCGGTTGCCAGTTTAGACTCTCTACTTTGTGGGCACAGTACACCTGCTTACACCACTCGCGGCTCTTCTGCAAATAATCTTTCGTTATGCCGATATAAGACTGCGTGCGGGTATCGCTCATTGTCTAGTAGGATTGCTTTACTTTGGAATGCTCTGCCCTTTGAAATGAAGTCTTGCAATACGTCTTCTGCATTTACCGCCCATCTTGCCTGCTTTCTTAATGACGGGCCACAATGTACCCGGTTAAAACAGCTCCTTTTTGAAAATGTTTTCAATGAGTGATGTGTCGCTTTGTTTTGCTCTAATTGGTGCTTTTCTCCAATGTCATGCAGTCGTATTTATTCAGTTTTTATTTCTTGTGTACTTGCATACTGGTATTAGTTTAGTCCCACAACCTGCGATAAAATGATCAGCTGTAGTACCTACTCCACTTTTATGTTTATGTATCTATGTCATTCGGATCTTCCCAAGTTGTACAATGTACTGTTGAGATACCGAATTCAAATAAATCAATACCATACCATACCAATCTATGGCGGTAATCTATGGTTCGAATAGCTTTGTTCCTGGGCTTTCTGCCCAGTTACTTGGACGTCTGGAGAAGAGTTTCAAAGCCTGCATTCATGCAACCCTGCAACAGCACTTTCTCACCCCACCGCACTGCTTCTGGTACTTCTTAGTATTGTCAGCCTGGCACACACATACACTCAGAAAGTTCTAATTTTTGTACACCGCTGTATCTATGGATATTATAGCCCACTCCTACAGCAACTCTTTACAACGACTGCTCCAAACACCGTGCTAAACGATCAGCGCATCACTAGGGGCCAAGTGTCCGACTTGCTCCAAGTCCTTTTCCTTCGCCGGCCTGCTGGTCGCTCGAGTATGATGTTTCACTGCAGTTTTGCATGGAACTCCCTCTCGGCTGATGTAAGATCGATAACTGCTGCTGCCCATCAATTCAAGAGAGCCCTATCTGATATTGACCTACAGTCAACTTCGCTTATAACGACACTCAGCGGGGCATCAGAAAAGTGTCGTTATTCGCGAAGTGTCGTTATATCCGAAGTCTCATTGTATGTGTCACAGTTGGATGGGACTTTGCTCCGGGCATGAAAATTATGTCGTTATTCGCGAATTGTCGTTATATCCGCAGTCGTTATTAGCGAAGTTGACTGTACTTTTAAAACTTGTAAACTCTATGCCAACCGTTAAACACCTCTCGCTGTACTTCATGTTATTGCATGTCACTTGAGGGTTGCCTGAACTACAGCCAATGAGCGCTCTTGCTTGGCGGTCTGTATTTCTTGTTTTTTTTATTTTTTACAAAATAGCCACAAACCATCATGGTGCAAACACCGGCAAAAACGCACAGAGATACACATAGGGATGCACGTAGGGATGGCAGCCGAAGCAGTGGAGGCGGGGCAAGAGCAGCTCAACCGACCAAGGGTCTCGGTTTCAGCACTGCTCATCTGCGCCAAACAGAAAAATACGAAGTGAGGAAAATGAGCAGGAGCACAACAGAGCAAATTAGAAATAAATAATATGTAGGATTGGAGAGCAGGCACACAACACATTGCCACAAACGCCCAATAGCAAGCATCTGAATGCATATACACAAACACACCCTCAGACACACGCACGCACAAACAAATGCGCACACGCACGGGAGTGTACAGCTGCAGTCAACACCAAGCGACAGATGTGGCCCCAGATGCGTTTCAATCCCGACAGTGCTGAGAAGAAAGCACACTACTGCACAGCTGCAGCCTGTGCATGCAGTACCATCCAGCGAAACAGAGAACGGCATATTACCATGCTCCGGCAGAAACCCACCACTGGTAGCCTTCGGGACAAGGAATGGTGGTCCACTATCAAGCGTGCGGGTGGCAAGAGCCGTAGTGCTGATAATCCAACACTCCGATCTGCTGACGGAACTGAGTACACAACCAGTCAGGAGAAGGCCAAGTGCCTTGGTCAGTACTTCGCTGATAAGTGCAGCCTCGGCCCATCGGACTTCAATGAGGAATCTGAATTCCCCTTTGTCCAGCCTCGCTCCCAAAGCCGTCTCATAAGTATTCGCTTCCGCCCTGCTGAGGTCCGTAAATTGCTGAGGACCCTTGATCCCTCGAAAGCGTCAGGCCCTGATGCAGTTCCGGGCAGAGTCCTCAAAGCCAACGCTGAGCACCTTGCAGTGTCACTATGCTTGCTCTTCCGCCAGTGCATGACGTCGGGGACACAACCACAGTCTTGGAAAGTGGCAAGTGTCGTCCCGGTCCATAAGAAACGGTCAAAGTCAGCCCCATCGAACTATCGGTCCATTTCCCTCCTGTCGCTCATCTCCAAGACAAGGGAAGCAGTTAACCGTGCTCTCACCAATTTTCTCGAACGAAATTATACTCTCAAATCACCAGTTCGGTTTTCGCCGAGGGCTAGGGCCTGCTGACCTCCTAACAGGACTACACCACCAATGGAGCAAGATAGAAGCTGCTGGCGGTGCTGTACGCATTGTTGTCGTTGACATTGCGGGGGCCTTCGATAAAGTCTCCCACGCAGGTGTCCTTCACAAAGCAAAGGCTTACGGAGTATCCGGGAACCTCCTCAAGTGGCTCCACAGCTACCTGGCGGATAGACGAATCCAGGCCGCTGTGAGAGGACAAACTTCACCTAAATTCCGAATCAGCTCAGGTGTGCCGCAAGGAAGCATACTGGGCCCCACTCCGTTCCTCCTATATTAAGTCAATGACATTTTGTTTGTTTATTTAGAGTCGAAGAACAAACAGGCAAATTTGCCTAATTACATGATATCGACTAAAAAGGAGAATAAATTATAAAAGGCCAATGAAGGCAATGACACTGAGTAGAGTGGGTAGTAAAGTATTACTTTGCAAAAAGCCAGTTAGGCCAGTAAAGGAAATAATAATAATACAGCGGGCAGTGGCATTACTGAAAAGCAGCATGTGCTGGGAGGGATCGCATGAATCGGTGGTACTGTGGGATTTTCCTGATGTCGGGCTGGAGCCTGTTCCACAGTGATACACATTGGAATGAGGCAGAATGTGTGCCAGCGGATGTCTTAGTGACTGGAAATTTAAGTGCTCGATTTCCCTGACTACGTGTAGCACGGCCGGCATTAAGAGGACTGAACATATCGGTAAGCAATGTGCTGCATTTACCCTGAAGGCAGCGCCAAGTGTAGCCAAGCAGCTTGTGGCAGTACATAACTTCTAGCGAGTGCAATCGTAATTGGCAATACAGCGGCGCAGATGGTGATGCAAATGGAGCGTTGTAAACACAGCGGACTGCGCGCTTGAGTAGTCGCTCTAGGCGCTCGAGCTGATGTGAGGTGAGGCCAGCAGAGAAACAGTTGCTAGCATACAGGAAGTCAGGAAGGATCAGGGACTTCAGGTATGTGATGCGGCACGGGAGGGGCATGCAGCGCCTGTTTCTAAACAGGACAGCTATTTTACAGGCAGCTCGCTTGGCGATCTGGTTGACCATCGTGGTCCACTTTAGATCTTGGTCCATGTGGACACCAAGATACTTTGCGGATTCTACTTGTGCCAGTTGAACTCCAGAGCACATAACGCTGACACGAGGATTCACAGAACGATGGGCAGGGATGAACAAAATCTGGGTTTTACTCTCGTTTAGTACCAGGTTCCTGCTGGCAAGCCATCTGGCCAGGTGTGTAACTGCAGAAGACATACTGCGTTCCAGCTGATGTTTGTCCCTGCTACTAATATAGAGCATGATGTCATCTGCGAACTGAACTGTCCGCACACCATACGGTTGCACTTCAGCTGCCACACCACGGACATAGAGGACAAACAGCAGAGGACCAAGTACGGAACCCTGGGGCACACCACTGCTGGGCTGGAATACCTTGCTGTGCTGGTTCCCAATGACAACTCTTTGCTGCCGGTCACTTAAGTAGTCTGCCAGCCAATTCAGCGCACTTCCACCAACACCAACACTGAAGAGGTCGCGGATGAGGGTGCCATGTTGAACCTTGTCGAATGCCTTCGACATGTCAACAAAGGCGGCGCAAGTTGAGAGTCCGGAGTCTTTGGCATTGGCAAAGGCCTCCGATGCCATCACAACAGCATCCTCTGTTGAGTGCTGTTTCCGGAATCCGAACTGGCAATCTGGGTAGAGGCTGTGGGTGGTCAAGAATTCAGTGAGTTGCGAATGTACGATGCGCTCAAGGATCTTTGAGATAATCGGCAACAGAGAAACAGGCCTGAAATTGGTGGCCTTAGTAGGGTCGCCGCTCTTGTATACAGGGGTGATATTTGCAAGTTTCATGGATAGTGGAAATCTCCCTTCGGAAAGTGACTTGTTGAAGATGAGAGTTACTGATGGAGCTAAGAGGTCAGAGCATGCTGCTAGTACAAGAGCAGGTACGCCATCACTGCCCGTTGACTTTGTCGTATCTACACTGCTGAGCAACTTGCGTACACATGCGATGGATACTGTCTTGAAACAGCAGAGATCAGTACTTGCATGTGGACCAGAGGGGATGGACAGCACCTTTGGGCGAGTCGCATCGGTGACGATGTCCGCAAACACTTGTCCGATTTCATCCGGGGGGCATTGAGGAGCAGTGTGGGTCCGTGTTCTGCCTGATACCTGGTTAATCACTCTCCATGTTTGTCTTGGCTGACCTTCCGCATTGGCAAACTGATCCTGATAGTAGCAGGCCTTGAGTCGTCGGTTAAGCTGGTTCACATCACGTCTGGTCTGGCGGAAAGCTTCATGGTCCACAGGGTTGCAGGTGCGTAGCCATTTGCGGTGGGCCCGGTTTCGACTAGATATTGTGGCCAGGAGGTTTGCATCCATCCAAGGAACATGTTTGCGTGTTTTGGTGCGGCGGGTCCTCAAAGGAGCATGTTTGTCTAGGATATCCAGGAACTTCTGCAGCCATCGAGTCCACATCTCATCACACGATCCATCCAAGGAGCACAAGTTTGCAGCCACGAGGTCATTGCGAAACATTTCCATGTTGATGCCTCGGAGGTGCCGAGTCTGCGGTTGAGCACTCTGGGGTGCACAATCAGCAGTGGTTGCCAGGGTAGAGATGACAGCCGAATGGTCACTAAATGATTCTGGGGAGACAATGGTTGGGGCTCTGCACAGCAACGTACTAAATACTAAGTCCAGGGTGGTTTGTGATCCCGTAATTCCGATTCTTGTGGCCTGACTCACACTTTGTGACAGTCCGAGGGTATTCGCGATGTCAGATAGATATGAGAGTTGACCACTCTGGCAGCTATAGTCAACATTGAAGTCACCACAGATTATCACATCCTTTGGCTCCCTCATTGCACGAGTGAACGTCGCTTCCAGGGCCTGCCAGTAAGACACTCGCATATGAGGTGGCCGATACAGACAGGCAATGAGACAAGGCTTCGGCTGGGCCTTCACCTCTACCCAGCAGCACTCAATATCCTGTGTGGCAAGATCTGGCCGGGGGTGGCATATATACACATCAGTGTATATACACACACCACCACCCAAGTTCCCGCAACGGTCTAGGCGATGTAGGGTGTAACCTGGTATGGACATTTCTGCTGTTGTAATTGTACCATCGAGCCAAGTTTCTGAGACAGCTATTACATTGGGCACACAAGTAGAGGCCAGTTGCATTAGATCCTGCAGCTTCTGGCGGAGGCTGCAGATGTTCAGGGACAGTACTTTCAACGTGGAATGTGAACTAGTCATGATCTAATAGATTGTTGGTGGTCTTTTCGCATCTCTTTAGCTGGCATGATAGTTGCATCAAACCTGGTCTCGGTCACAACAGCGATGTCTACATTGTGGTGCGTGACAGTGTGGACAAATTCTCAAAATTTGTTTGCTAAGCTAAAAGCATTAGTCACCAGGAGGCGCATTGACTGGGTCGAGGAGGTAGGTGGTGCTGTGGGTGTTACATTATAGTTATAGTTCTGCATTTTTTTTTTTTTTTTTTCAAGTCACGATTAGGCTCTGGCAAGCGGACTAAATCGTGAGCCTGGAGCTAGATTTGTTGGTTTCCGGGAATCCTTCTTTTTCCCCCCAGTTGCCAACTCTGGTGAGGACTCAGTGCTGGCATTCCTACCTCGTCGTTCAGGCGTGAACCAAGTGTGGATCGCTTCGGTGTTGATGTTTGATGCCACTTCTGATAGGAGTCGCTCTGTCCGTTCTAGATCTCGCTCTGCAATGTCTACTTCGACGTCCGCGAGGGGAGTTCTGGGGTGTGCTGTCATGCTTGACAGCGATCCCTGTGCGGACGACATGTCTGGCTCAGTATCTGTCAGGTTGTTCAGCGCTGAAGTAACCTCAGTAGTCCCCTCATCGACTTTCGTAGTTTTCAAATTCAAATCCGTTTCGAGCACTTCAGTGCTGACTGCGGGTTCTCCAACATTTGACCCCACAGGAGTTGCACTCGTACTACATCCAGTACTCGAGAGAGTACATGTACTCGGGCTGGTGCTGGGCCTTCTGCTGGAGCGTGCCGAGTCTGGCGACTCGTTTTGGACTCCGGTCTGTACGGTAAGTTCACCAGGTTGCCCTCCGACAGTTGCAGTTGCGCTTGTTCTGGTGTGCGCGGTTCGCTTGGCGTATGTCGTTCCTGTGGCGAGTTTGCAATCTGCAGCGATGTGTCCCGGTTGGGAGCATTTACGACAGGTTGCAGGCTGGCCTTCGTAGCGTACACGAAACAAGTTGTTCGTAGATGTTTTCACATACGACGGAATCTGCATGTTGGGGCGAAGAGAGAATAGGGACCTTTCGCATTTGCTACGAAACGAATGCGAAACGAAAGTTTAATTCGGCTCGTAATCGTTTCGTTGAAAACAGATTTCAGGTTTCGCAAGTCGTCATGCAAATGTGCATGGCAACTACGAATACGGCCGCGGGCGCCGGTAGCTTGGCGTACGGGTTTTTACACGCACACGTGCATGGATCATGGAATCAAGGGAAAAATGTGTACCTTGCAAAACATGTGTACCTATCGAAATAAATGTGTACCTGACGGATTCGGAGCGTGCCACGAATGAAGAGGCTTCCATTCGTGAAAACGAGTTCTCCGCAGGGACTCTGACGAATCCTCGAACCCAGGTGACGAATCAGCATTCGTTTCGTATCCGTACGCGGGGTGCGAAAGGTCCCTAATGTGGCGAAGCGGATACCAGTGGCAATGGCGAGCCCTGACTTCGTCTTGACAAATCCATGGCGAAGAGGCCCAACGGCCGATCCAAAGACACCCAGGCTTTCGATGATAACGTCGTCCTGGACCCAGATAGGCACATCGTGAATTTGGATTTCCACGGAATCAGGCACCGGTGCACCAGTTGAGTGACGCGCACTTCCACTGACATGAGATGGAAACCGTTTCGGCAAAGTCGTGACAGAGTGTCTCGGGAATGAAACGTGGCCTTGCAGCTCAAGTTACTGGTCAGCTGCACGGATATCAGGTCGGAGTAGCCATGTTCAATCAGGGCCGCAGCAACTTCGAGGGTTTTCGTGTGCAGTGGAACGTGGAAAGTCCCCGTGTTCCTCTTTAGAACTTTCGGAGAGACCGAATTCCAACTGCGATTTTCACCGGACGTGGGCATTTGGAACGCTCTAACTATCTACTACCTAATTTTAAGCTATCCAGCCCCTACCCTGCTCCAGACCGGCCTGCTGCCGGCTGGCTCCTACAAAACCTGCGAAAAACTACGGAGCTCAAAAAAAACTAACTGCACTCTACACTCAGTTTCGTCAGTTGTCACATGGAGGACCACCTCCCAGCCACAACCCCGCTCGCCATATATACAGGTGACACTACGCTTTATCAGTGCATCCCGTCCTTGACCGCTCTCCCAGCTGGCCTAGCGCAGCTCCAGACTGATGTGGATGCCCTAGCTGAATGGAGCCAGAGCTGGAAGATCGCATTCGAGCCGACAAAGTCGCAAGTCTTGACGATTTCGCATCACCGTCAACCCTGGCCGATTCCTCCAGCCACTTTGGGGTGGCCATAGAGGATGTGGAGGAGCTGAAGTTGCTCGGAGTGCTCTTCGATCGGAGCCTCTCCTTTCGCTCCCACATTCCACAGGTTGCAGGCCGTGGTCACCAACGTCTTAGCTTCATGAGGAAGGCCCTGCCAATTCCCGACAGCAAGGCCAAGTATGCCGTATATCGCGGCTTCGTTCGCCCAGTACTTGAGTACGGCCCACTTTCATGGTTGGGTGCGTCCCAGTCTACCCTGAACCAGCTGAACCAGGTACAGCACCGAGTAGCCCTTTCCCAAAGATGCTCGCCACTTTGTTGCAACTTTTCGTTGTTTAGGAAGAAATCGCAACTTTCGCAACTTTCTTCATGTTCGCGAACTATTTCCCCATTTTTCCGCAACTTTGGCGCATGGCATGGGGTCAAAAGGTCAAGTCACCGACTCACCGACTACATGTCGGACAAATGTATACTCGCACTCGCTCATTTCTCGCCTGCCTTCAGACTGATTTCAGAGAAATAGTAGATCAACGGTAGATTAGATAATGTGCATTCCCGTTTCCTTGCACTGGAATGATGTACAAGTACGTGTACATGATTGTAGATCTACATGGAGAATACATGCAACAGGCTACTGGCACTGTGTAAATTGGTGGTTCACAGCAGGAAGGGGTGCAGATCTACGAGTTTGCTGGCGCTGCACTTCTGCTATTTCTGCTCCCTTTTTTGTAGGTTTTTGCACAAGAACTCTCCAATTGTAGGTTGCGATATTAGCAGCTTTTGAGCAATTTCTGAAAATATGGGTGCGATTTCAGCAACTAGTACTTGTTTTGGCACGGTTGCGAAAAGCATAAGTTGCGAAAAATAATGGCATCTTTGGGAAAGGGCTAGCACCGAGCCCTTAAGCTCATCGGCCCAGGGTCATATCTCCCAAGCCTCACTGTTCGGCGTCAAGTCGCAGCACTCACATGCCTGTACAAGCTGCATTGGATTGACGGTCCCCAATCCTGACCACCATGACACCACCGAGTAGCCCTAAGGTGCTCGCCCTTTTTTCGCCCTTTTTGGCCCTTTTTGGAAAAGCCCGTTTCTTTCGCCCTTTATTGCGTTTTTTTGGTGAATAATGGAAGTTTCCGGAGGAGGAAGGAGGAAACTGTAGTTATCACCAACCCTCACCGCGCCCAGCTCACGCCGCTACGGCGTGCGACCTGAGCTGGGCGCCCTGCCCAGTATGGAACTGTCCTCAAGCCAGTCACGTATTTGACAGCCCAGTGAGCTGTCTACCGGATCGCAACGTTTAGAAGCGCCAAAATAATGCGGCAGGGCCAGTCTCAGGCTGGTCGCGTAGGCGGCAGGCCGGCGGGCGACCGGCAAGGCTGCATTCGCATTTGGATCACCGAAGTGACACAGTACAGGTGCTTCGACGACACTCCGTGGCGCATCAAGGAGGCATCTGGGGCCCAGGCAGCCCGCCCGTAAGCGCACCACCGTATCAGGTTCAGGCCCGTAACTGGCGTAAGTCCTAATGAATCAGTCCCTCTGGACAAAGTAATGTACCTACTAAAGACATTTGCCTCGGAGTTCCGAGAGGACTTGGCGAGAAATATGAGGGAACTGATGTCGCCTTTTGACGAGAGATTGGCTAACGTGGAAAAGAAAGTGGCAGGAGCGGAGAGCGACCTGCAGGAGCTCCGTTCCGCGAACGAGAAATTGACGACTGAAGTGGCACGGCTTGCGTCTGCTACATGCATCAGTGATTCTCCAGGCAATGGCGGGAAATCCGCCATTGCTGGGCTCCGGCAGGAGGTAGACAGGCTGGCGACTAGACTGGGGGAGGTTGCACAATCCACCCCAAATATGGCACAAACTTACTTTGAGGAGCAGGCTGAGCAGATAGCACGTTCCAATAACGTAGTCCTGCGGGGAGTTCCTGAAGCTGTAGAGGAGGGTGCATTGGTGCAGACAGTTCGTGAACTGATCCCGGGCGGGGTCAGATCGTCTGACATATTTAGTGCAGAACGACTGGGGAGGCGTAACACAGCAAACGGATCCGGCACAGCTCCCAGCAAGCCCCGTCCTGTACGTGTATGCCTCTCCAAAAGTGGAAAGGAACTCCTCATGAAAAAGAAGCAAGAAGCAGTTACACCCTGTTTACGTGTCCCATGATCTCACTCGTACTGAACAATCTAAGCGAAATGACGTCTGGCCTACATTTCGGAAACTGCGACAGAATGGCATCCGATGTGCTCTTCCTAGATGCGTGATCATGTTGAAGGGCAAAGCCATGACAGACGAAGAAATCGCCATGCATCTCTCAAAGACCACCTAGGGGTGCGAAAGTGGAACGGCAGCTGCTGGCATGGACTCCAGTCAATCCGATACCCCAACAACGCACTGGCATTCTAAATTAAATATTTGTCACATAAATATATGTAGTATCAGGAACAAGTTATTGTATATACAGGATTTAATTATTACTCATACATTGGACATACTATGCATTACCGAAACTTGGCTAGACACTTCAATTGCAGATTCGTTTATTGCATTGCAAGGCTACGACCACATTCGACGAGACAGAGGCGGAGGGAAAGGCGGAGGTGGTGTGCTAATATATGTTCGTAGCACTATACCGATGACGTACATGCATATCAATTTGAGTCCGTGTGACAGTGAACTAGAAGCAGTGAGTGCGCTGCTTGAATTTCGCAGCTCTGGACACGTCACTTGGCGTTTACCACTGATATGTGTTTACCGACCCCCTTCATCAGGGGTAGGATTCTGGGATATATTCACCGCCTACATAGACAACGTAACACGAAGCGTGAAGCACAGCTCTTTATGCATTCTCGGCGACCTTAATGTCAATTGCTTGTCTGATCAAGCTCCCGCTCACTTCCGAAACATGTGTGCAACCCACTGTGTTCATAACGTTGTAACAGAGCCAACCAAATTCCGCTCCGATTCATGTTTGGACCCTATTTGTATCACTGGCGACCTTGTAGCTGTTGATGTCAGTGTAATGCCTGATCCAATTAGTGATCACTTTGCCGTGAAAGCTAGTCTAGACCTTGAATGCCACCTTGACAGACCAGGTCACCTCCGAGTTAGGACTAGAAAGAAACCGCTTTCCACCCTGGACTTTGATGATCTGTCTGACAGGATTGGTTCGGCCCTCACTGAGACAGGACGGCATGTCACTGCTAGCACTGGCGTTGATGAACTCGTGGATAAATGGCACGGTAGCATTGGAGGTGTCCTTGATGACCTCGATCCATATGTGGTCAAGAACATAAAGCTACACAAGAAATCGCCTAAGCCATGGATCACTCCAGAGCTACGTTTTCTATTGGCACGTCGACAGTACCTCCATCGCCGAGCATGTAAGAAAGCGAGTGACCCAGCAGCTTTAGAAGAATATCGTCGAGTTCGGCGCGAGGGAACTTTAATGAACAGGCGTCTCCGCTCCCAGTACTATCAACATCAATTCATGTCCGTCCGTAAACAGCCCAGGGGCCAATGGCAGTTACTCAATGGCCTGCTTCGCAGACATACCAAGGACACTTTAGGAGGGACTGATCACATTGGTATCTCCCGCACATTTGCACAAACTGTTTCAGACCCCATTCGGACACACCTTCACTGCCCATCTGGTCCCCATCGCCAGACTTCTATGTTGGCTATCTCGCAGCCTACGGTCACCGACGTTGTAAAGATCCTTCGTAATCTCAATGCACATAAAGCTCCCGGAGCAGACGGGTTGCCTCCGATCCTTTTCAAGAAATGTCATGAAGTGATGGCAGGTTCCCTGTGTGCTCTTCTCAGGGCAGCTATTGAGGAGAGTAAGTTTCCTGCGCTTTTCAAGCATGCATCCGTGAGAGCACTTTTCAAGGGCGGGGACCGCTCTGAACCGCGAAACTACCGACCTGTTTCACTTTTACCGATCGCTAGCAAAGTCCTCGAGAAGCACGTGTACAACCAATTAAGCCTTCTTCTGAGAGAGAATCCCGACATTATTCCACCCCAGCAATTTGCATACAGACGATATCACTCGTGTGAGGAGGCCCTGGCTGTTGCAATTGATAGCTGGATGAAAGATTTGGATAATGGGAAAGTTGTTGGCGTAGTGCTCGCTGATGTCAGGAAAGCGTTTGACAGCGTCAATCACCAGTTGCTGTTGAATGAGTTATTTGATTGTGGGATTGGTGACTCGGCTCTGGCATGGTTTAAAAGCTACCTGAGTGATCGAACGCAGCAGCTCATTGCACCAGAGGGCCTGCCACGCGTGCCATGTACGCAGGGTGTTCCGCAGGGGTCTGTTTTGGGACCTATCCTATTCAGCCTCTATGTCCGTGGTCTTCCCTCATGCGTCAACAGTTCCACAGTTCTGCAGTTTGCGGATGATGTTAATATGTATGCAGCTGGTGACTCTGCTGAGGAAGTCATCGGAGCTTTGAACGGAGATCTGGCCAAGCTGTCTGTCTACCTGGAAGAGAAGCGCATGACGCTGAACCCAGCAAAGACGAAGTTCCTCCTCCTTCACAGAAAGACAACAGCAGTGCCTGGTTCCGCCAGTGTCGTCATTGACGGCGTCCATGTTCTTCGAGCGCAGTCCGCACGCTATCTTGGCATTGTCATTGACGAGCACCTGACTTTTGGGCCACAAATTGACGGTTTGATTGGGTCTGTCAACAGGAAACTCGGCGCCTACCGCATGTCAAGACATCTCTTGCCATTCCACGCACGGCGTAGCTTTTACCTTAGTGTTATTCAGTCGTCATTGGAGTATGCAAGTAGCGCATACGTCCACACCCTCAGTTCTTACTATTTCGATAAGTATGTCCGGCTATTTAACAGGTGTCTAAGAATAGTTTTTGGTTTCGATAACTTTACCAGTGCCTCTCATATTCTTAGCCTATACAATCTCTCTCACATTTCTGTCCAAGTCAATTTGAAGCTTTTTATTCTTGTATTTCGCTCTGTCCATAGCGGCACATGTAGCTCCCTCCTAAAAGAAATTTTCCATACCCGCTCCTCCAGTGCACATACTACTTCCGTCACTAGGTCCCAAATCTCTTTTTCTCTGGCCTTGCCTTCTGCCCACACTAAAGCTGGTTTTTCTCGTCTCGGCTACATAGGTTCTGATCGGTGGAATATGCTGCCTTCCACTGTTCGCTCTTGTACAGATTATCGCCCATTTGTTCGTTCATGCTTAACCTTTCTAGGGGCTCCCGTAAGAAGACCATAGGTCTGTGGGAAACACCCTAGTAAAATAAATAAAATAATAATAATAATAGGTATGCGCAGGTGGAGCAGCAGAGCAAGATGTGTGCCGGACACTCACCATCATCCGGTCGACTGCATGGTTGTGCGACTTTACACAGCCGTCACTCATTACTTGCTATTGCTTGCAGAAGGCCAGAATTTTTTTTCTTTTTTCGCTCTTTCCCTTCTTCCAGGCACGGCTTCATGTTAGAGCAGTAAATTGCAGTTAGGGACTCAGCTGAGTCAAGCTGGACTCAGCGTGTCAAGTTTGGCATAATACAATAAGCGAGCTATCCCCAAACAGTTGTGTGGTTATTGTGTGAGTGTATATGCAGGAGTCCGCGGTCACGTGAAGGGGGAGTGATAATCGCACTTTTTGAGCTTTTTGGGCTGAAAAGTGCTAAAATCTGTTTGCTCATATGCATGCGATCACAGTTTCCGAGTGCTCGATGGGCCTTGGCACGCCGCTTTTTCGGGGGGGGGGGGACCAGTTGGTGAACCTTATACCCGGTGTACACAATGCTGTAAAAAGTGGGTTTTTTGAACTTAACTTCCTGTTTTGCCTTTCGTGGACCCATAAATGGAAGAGTGCGTATTCATTTCTCAGTTTGGGTTCATATCTGGACATGTATCATGGCTATGCTTTACTGAAAAAAGAGCACTTTTCCAGCATATATTGAGGGACGAGAAAAGCTCAATAATAATAATAATAATAATATCTTTATTAGTGCGAATTAAAAGAGCACCTTTGGGAAAGGGCTACCACCGAGGACAGTTGCTAACCAGCACCGGCGCTCCACTCGCCACCAGTAAGAGAAGCAGCACCAGCACCAACTAGCACCGACACTGCCCGCCGGAGCCCGTAACAGTGCTCCCGATCATTCCCCCATGCCACGATCCAAGACTGGAATCGTCTCCCATCTGCCCTGCTACGCAACCTTCCCACGCAGAAGGGAATGCAGGAATTCAAGGAAGGCGCCTACAAGTCTCTCCACAATCGAGACTGGCACTCAGCCACAGATGCCCTCTGAACCCTCGATGAACACACCCCTCCGCTTCCACCCTGGCTCCCCCCTTTTATTATTATTTTTTAATTTAATTTTTTAATTTAATTTATTTGAAACAACTTGTTTTGTAGTCAACTAGTCCATCACAATGTCATGCATGAGGAGTACTGTAGGAGTTAAGATTTCGGCTTGTACAATTCGTTCTCGCAAAGCCTCCTTCTTAACTTATCTTTGATATTTTTGACCCACCCAAGTTGGGTGGTGTGCTGCTTTGCTGCTTCGAATTGTAGTTAGACCGCTTTGTCAAATCGCCTACTGGTCTCGTCATCGTCCAGTGACAATCGACATTCTTTGTTCCGTTGGGACTGTAGCTTGTGCTCGTTTTCGTTGCGCTTGCCTTCCCCTCTTTGGTATTTCCATAACCTTGAACCTTCCAATTTGGAAGGCTGTCGGTTAGCGCTACGGGGATGTGTTGAAGCTAGGTGTCAGGACGTCGAATGTCTCAGTACTCTGTCAGTTTTCTGCCTAGTTGTTGCACTTTCTGACTCTATTATAGTATCTAGTTACAGTGGTGGAGAGTTACTCTTAACTCGTTTCCATATGTCCTTTTCCTTTCTACATTTTATTATTTCTTCTTTCTTTTTCTTTTTTTACTCTATCACATGTACATATATCATCTTTCCGTTTTCCTTCCTCTATATACTTCGAAGTAAATGTACTCCTCCCCCCCCCTCCCCGGCCCTGTGCCTACTCCTCCCCATTTTTTGGTGCACTGAAGTGTCGCTGAAGCCGAGACCTCAGGTTGGCGGAGATGCTCCAGTTTCACCACCACAGTTGCGTCTGCAACCACCTCTATCATGCAGTATTCTAATCTCGAGGTTCGTAGTTTCTCGTAAAAAAAGAAGAAAAAAAGCACCTGTTGTCAGCGAGCAGCCAGAACATGAAGAACAGCTCTGCACCTAGTCCACCTAATCCAAAACATCATGCAGTCCCGACATTTGAAAGAACATACTGGCATGTGCTTCTTTGACCTGGCGAAAGCCTTTGACACTGTTTGGCATAGAGGCCTGATTGCCAAGTTGGGTGCCTATGGCATTGGTGGCAACCTGCTTTGTTTCTTTGAAAGCTATCTAACTGACAGGTTACAGGCTGTACGCGTCGGCAACACCCTCTCGTCTCCCCAGACAATTAATTCTGGTGTTCCACAGGGGTCAATCCTGGGGCCACTATTCTTTTTAGTCTACGTCAATGATCTACCGATGTCTGTCCCTAATGCTTCACTGTTCGCCGATGACACCACAGTTTCCGCTTCAAGTAGTTGCAAGCAATTGCTAGTCAATGACCTCCAGAAAAAGATAAACTCCACCATTTCTTGGATGTCGACTTGGAAGCTGAGACCGAACACTAGTAAGACCAAAGTGATGTTCTTCTGTAGTGGTGCTAGTGATCAGTTCTGTAATGTGTCTTTATCATGTCCTGGCAGCTCATCGACCATAGAAATTGTCCATGATCATAAGCACCTTGGTATAATTATTGACGACTGTCTAACATGGGCTCCTCATGTAGACTATATTTGCAAGAAAACTAGTAGTGTTCTCGGCATCCTATATCCTCATCGTTCTCATTTGCCAAATACATGCCGTTCTATGTTTTATCGCTCGTATCTATTACCTATTTTCCAGTATGCATGTCAGTCTTGGTGTAGTCTAAGTCAACATCTTGTGAACAAACTTGAAATCCAACATAAATCTCTTCTTAAAATATTGTTTAACAAGCAGCGTTTATTTCCTAGTCTTGAGCTCTATTGTATCAGCAATACTCAGCCACTGCAAGATAATCGCAAACAGCAGCTTTGCGTTTTGATCCACAGAATTCGCCTAGGTAAAATTTCCATTCATATTTCCGTATTCAATTGGTTTTCTCTGTCCTGGTCCACTCGTAATAGTCTCTCACTTCCCCGTGCTAATTCAGCCGCATTTACCAACTCTCCTCTGTTTTTGTCCTACAGCCTTTGGCTGCAACTTCCCCAGCATGTTAAGACATCAAAATGTCTTTCCAGCTTTAAAAATGCACTCCGATCGCATAATGTAGTACGATAGGATCTCATTGCTGTATTCTTGTCTATCCTTCTTTCTTCTCTTTTTCTATATTCCTTTCTTTTCTTTTCTTGCCGTGGTTGGCTATAACCCCTCTCTCGCACTTTTCGTGCCAATTGGTCATGAACCACGAGTTGAGTGAAATAAATAAATAAAATAAATAAATAAAGAACAGCGCACAGTGACAAGTGGACATAGTACCGCTGCCTATGTAAAGGATGCTTTGAGCGGTGAGAAATTGTTTGACTCGCATAAATAATTGCAGTTGATTCGCTCACATAACGGCAAATTTGAAGTTTACAATGATTATGACTGTACAATGTTGCTGCGTTTACAGAAATACTGCTCCTGGTGTGTGAGATTTACGGCTCCTTCGACTCCACGACAGATGCGCTTCAGTGTCCACCCTTGACCACCTCGCCGAGGGTTCAGTTGCGAGCGGAAGATGGAGGTGCTGGAGCTTAGTGGCTGTCCATTCCTCGGTGATGGCAAGTCAGGCCAGCCAGTTTGATGAAAACTTACTCTCTCCGAAGAGAGAGAGAGAGGAGAAGCGTTACCTTCCCCAACCAAAAAAGCCTGTGCAATTGGTAAAATAAAAGTCAACAAAGAGGAATCTGCCATTAGGGCCTGGTCAGACTGCGGCAAAATCGAAATAATCCTAGGATTATAATCCGAATCTCCATAGTAACTTGCCGCCAGAGCGGCAAAAGCGAGAGTTGACGCTCCAAAAAAAAGCAAGAACGGGCCACGCTTTTCCGCTCCAAACAGGATTTGACGCTGATACGCCATTGACGCTGATAATCTCTGATTTTTTCATCTCGATATCGAGGAGCCAATTGGCCACGGACAACAACAAAACTCATAAGGATGGTTGCAAGGATTGCACTGAAGGTGTTCAGTGGCGATCCCCAAGGTGAAGGAATTTGACGTCGTTCCTGGAGATTACCACTTGACGCTCGAAATGAAGTTTGAATTTTCATTCTCCCCACATGTGTAGTGTGATCGCGATTCAAATTCTGGACGCTGTTCTTTTTTCGTCAGGCAACCAAAGTTTACCGGCAAGGCAGAGATGAGATTTGAAAATATTTTCTGGTGAATCTCTGGAGAATTATTATTATTATTATTATTAACTGGTTTGAGGGAAAGAGACAGACGGGAAAAGTCTGAAGAAAAAATTGACTGTCACCACCAGGACTCGAACCAGGGACCCTCGCTTGTAGCCAGCGATGCTCTAACCACTGAGCTATGGTGTAGTCGTCATCCCAGCAGAGGCCGTTCAACATTTTCTTCAGACTTCGTATTTATTCATATTTCGATAGGGCAATAGCTTTCTCTAGCTTCCTATAGTTTTATTTTTACTTTTGGACAAAATTTGAAAACGTTTTATGAAAGGTTCATGTTATTTTTCACGGACCTTTCATAAAACTTTTTCAAATTCTGTCCAAAAGTAAAAATAAAACTATAGGAAGCTAGAGAAGGCTCTTCTCCAGAGATTCACCAGAAAACATTTTCAAATTTCATCTCCACCTTGCCGATAAACTCAAAAATGCAGTCAAAATGTAATCAAAATGACCCCTAAAAAGTTGTACCGCCCCAGCCATGGTGCTGAGTCGAATGGTCTTGGTCCGAGGACGCTGAGACGCTCCCTTCCTCCTTTATTCCCAATCGAACTCACGCACTTCCACCGAAACTGGGTGACTACGCCCTACTAGATAGGGATTTGTATGGAAAAAGAAAAAAAATCGCCGTTTCGTTCTTATAAAAGCACGGATGACCGCGATTGGTCCATATGTTGTAGTCTTGTGGCCACTGCACTGAGTCGACTGGTTTTGGTCCGAAAAGGCTGCGATGCAGCGTTCGGCCCTTATTCCCAATCGAACACGGTTGAGTGAGCGGTCACGTGCCTGCAGAGTACATTTTTCACATCAAGATTCAACTCAAAGGTTCTAGGGGAGTCGTAAGAGGCTTTTACGACTCCCTGGTTCAAAGGTTCGACTCGAGTGACATAAGCGGGCCCAAACAGGCTGTAAATGAGCACGTGACCGCTTTCTCAACCGCGGTCGATTGGGAATAAGGGCCGAATGCTGCATCGCAGCCTTTTCGGACCACAACCAGTCGACTCAGCGGCCAAAAGACTACAACATATGGACCAATCGCGGTCATCCGTGCTTTTATAAGAACGAAACGGCGTTTTTAGTGACTTTTTCCATACAAATCCCTATCTAGTAGGTCGCAGTCAATCAATTTCGGTGGAAGTGCGCGAGTTCGATTGGGAATAAAGGAGGAAGGGAGCGTCTCAGCTTCCTCGGACCAAGACCATTCGACTCAGCACCCCGAAGACTACAACTGGTGAAAATTTGATTTTAGGGTATACTTCCCCTTTAAGACCCTCCCCCACCCACCCACCCACCCCCCCCCCCCCTTGAACGAAAAATAGATTTACTTGACAGCAAGAACGCCTGGATGTCTCTCGTATCAGTATTTTTCAAAAACGAAACTCCCCTTGACCCACCCACGGCCACCCATATACGAAACTTCTTCTCTCCGTGTAAAAGATTATGGACGGCCCTAAGCAGTTTTTATTGCTATAAGTAGACCATAGTGCTGAACGCTTGATGTGCTTTGCACCACAAAGTTCAGACTTCTCACAAGTTCTCACGCCGTGTAGGGCACGGTTTCTGGTACGTTGAAGTTGTGCTTCGCCTGAGAGGATCCACAGGATCCATATTTGGTTGCTTCTGCTCCATGGACCGCGCGGGAGCCGGTACGACATGTCCAAAAAGGTTCTGCCTCAACTTCTGGTCATGCCTCGTGGCCGCCGTTGGAGGCTTTTTGTGCATGAGAGGGTACCGGGTGCGGATCCGTGGGCAAGCACATAATGGCTGTACGAGCCAGTGCCAGATACCTGAGTGCTTGTGTGGGATACATATGTGGTAACTTCAGATGCTTGTTCAGGCATGCTGGGCTTGAGACTGTATATGATAGCAGTGTACGGTACAAGTACCTGAATTAGAATACAGTATCCCAGAAACCCGCAAGCTTTCCATTTCCCGCTTTTTAGCTGTGCAATTTCAACTTGTAGTGCGGAAATAGTATCATCTCTGCCCATTCTAATGACCAACAGTTCTTTCGTGAGTTCAAGAACCATAGACGACAATAATGCTGGAAAGTTGGAGCTTATCTCTCCTAAGTGACTAGCTGTGTGAAGGGACGTACCTCCGGTAGCGGGGTTAGAACCGATTCCCTCCTTTCTGTTCGCTGCCACGAGGTCGGGCCGGGAAGTGAGTCAGTTTTCGGTAATCCGCTCCGGGTGGCAAGGGTTTGCAAGTTCTCAAAGGTCAGTACCGCTAGAAGTAGTACTAGTAGTATACTGGCGTAAAGTACCGTTGATCCGCCCCTCTCTAAGGCTGTGTTTACATGAGAAATTTCAACCCGGGTCGAGTTCAGCCCGGGTTGAAAGTCTGTACGATAGACAAAAGAGATGAGCGTTTACATCAAGACAGTTGACCCGGGTCAAATACTGATATGCCGCCAAAAGTCCACTTCTACAGTCCTGTATGGTCACGTGAATCCGTTCGCGCGAAATTTGCATCTGCAGTGCTGTTCAAACCTGGCGCGAGATACGCACAGAAGTACGTTTGTACGATTTTCTTGACCCGGGTTGATTTCAACCCTCCCCTTGGGGGGAGGGTTGAAATCAACCCGGGGCGAAATTTCAACCCGGGTCAAGCGCAATGCGTCATGTAAACGCGCCATTCATTTTATGCACATGGCGGGTTGAAATCTGACCCGGGTCGAACTCAACCCGGGTTGAAACGCCTCATGTAAACACCGCCCAATTCTCGCCCCCTGTCGATTTTCTACCTGTGAAGCGACTTCGGCGTATACAACAAAAATACGATGTTGAACCGACGCATGCACTGCTGTACACAATACTTGCCAGTGCAGGATGAAAATGTGCACAATCCAGCACATCGAGTCTGAATTATTTCTACGGTGTTGTACATCGTACTGCACTTGACAGCCTTGATCTAATTCCCGCCCCCTGCCGAAAATCCAGCTGGGAAGCGACATAGCGTGGGGGGCGCATCAACGGTACTTTACAGTAGTAGTATTCAGGCCGTGTTTACAGGAGGCGTTTCAACCCGCCGTGTGCACAAAATGAATGGCGCGTTTACATCACGCATTGCGCTTGACCCGGGATGAAATTTCGTACTAACGTACTTCTGTGCGTATCTCGCGCCAGGTTTGAACAGCACTGCACATGCAAATTTCGCGCGAACGGATTCATGTGACCACACAGGACTCTGGAAGTGGACTTTTGGCGGCATATCAGTATTTGACCCGGGTCAACTGTCTTCATGTAAACACTCACCTATTTTGTCTATCGTACAGACTTTCAACCCGGGGTGAACTCGACCCGGCTTGAAATTTCTCATGTAAACACATCCTTACTATTTGACTAGGGGAGGCCCAACAGGCATGGCCTTGTTACAGGGAACCCTGGGTGAATCTTCAGTGGCGGGTTTAGGGGGTGCGTGGGGGGGGGGGGGGGTGCCCCCTCAAAGGTTTCGACCTAGGTTTCGAAAAATAAAAGGCAGTGCTGGGGGCGCGCGCAGCCTGAAACAATCGTCCAAAAGCGGTTGCATGGCACGGTGCTCGAGCTGGTGTTGGTTGTACACACTACAGAGTAACAGTGATCATGCACGGCTAGTCGGCTACAGAAACACGGTGACCTGACTATCGCTACAAACTCTTCTACCAGTACAATCAAGAGTACATAACCCCCCAGAGTGTGCAACGCCTGATCCAGCTCTGCATAGGGTCTTGGTCGAGCGGAATCGGATCTTTGAGTCATAATACCGTACACATCTGTGGGGAACCCGAGGAGTCGCGGGTACTCTTGGATCAAAAACAATGGTGCCCTGCCTCGAGACCGGCCTTGCGCTGGTGTGAAGTGTACGCATGACATCAGAAGATCCGATTCCGCTCGACCAAGACCCTACACAGAGCTGGATCGGCGTTGCACACTCTGGGGGGTTATGTACTCTTGATACAATGTAATAATGAATCGTGCCTACGATAGTAGTTGTTACATGTTCTGACAGTATAATTGTAGTGTCTAGTTACAGTGGTGGACAGTTACTCTTTTAAAACTCGTATCCATAAGTTCCTATCCTTTCTCTATTTTAATAATGAATCAGTTCACAATACGGCAAATTTGAAGTTTACAATGTACAAAGTTACTGCATGTACAGTTAAATACAGTTTGTTCGTGGTGTGTGTGTGTGTGTGAGATTTACGGCTCTATGACATCGGTTTTCAAAATGGCTGACCTGGGGCAGTCACAGTAGCATGATGTCATCTACCCCCACCCCGTCCCGGCCGCAACCCCCCCCCCCATCCCGGCCGCAACCCCCCCCCCCCCCCTCAGCCAAATCCTGGACACGCCACTGATCTTTGTGAGGTGAGCAAAAGTACCAGCAGATTGTGCCTGACGACAGTTTGGAGGAAGAGGTGGGCAGCATCCTAGTGGCACGACTGTTCCAGGACAGTGAGCACATTCCGGCAATCTGAAACAGGTGCTTGCTCAGCGAGTGCAAACGTCTTGGCTGGACAATCTCTGGCGGCGGTGTTCGAAATCGAACGCCTTGGAAGCCCCGGAACGTGCGTCTAGACACTCAGCAGGTCTCAAATGCATGACGAGCTGGTCTCGACAGGACTGGAGCTGGAACTGGAGAGTAGAGAAACCTGCTACCACCTGACGGGTCATTTGCCTCAGTGACAGTCTTTTTGTACAGTCAGGTTGGGCCTACTCTGTTTGACGGACATGTATGCTCCGCCCTCGGGCAGTTGGGAACCGTAGCTAGAGAGGTGGAGAGAGAATCCAATTCCCATGATGGCGTGAATATTCTCACTGGAGTTCGAAAAGAGAAAAAATGATGATGAAAACGAGCGTATCCTGTAGAGTATGCATTGGCCAGAGCAACAAAAAGCACCACACACTCCACATTCTCCCACAATTGGCCACAGACGTGTGTTATCGATGTAAGTCCCTGGACCAGGTGGCTAGAGACAACCTGCTCACTTGATTGCAATGCACCCTCAGTGACAATGCACCATGCAATACCAGGTGTGTACCACCGACATTGGAGGTGGTCCGGCTATAGGTTTGGGTTTGGTTGGTTGTGCTTATTTGAATTCGCAAACCGAACGGACTGAACATGTCCAATGACAAGGAAGCGAATGAAGTCCTAATAACCCCCCCCCCCCATTCCTCTTCTCAATCTATATGTTATAATTTTGCAGATATATTCCCAGTAAGCCATGAACGGAGACCCCCTCAACTTAGGCCTCGGCCTTTGGGGAATCCATAAATAAATAAATGAATAAATAAATAACCCAGGAATGGGAAACTCGGCAGCAGACACAGAGGAAAAGAAAATATGGGAACAGAAGGCTCTCAGCAAAGGAAGATGAGAAAAGGAGGAACGAATAATAGAAATAAAAGAGAAATGTGTCCCCCTGGAAAAAAGTGAAATTAGGGTGCAAATCCTGCATTCTGGGCACTTCTGGGCGAAAAAGTGATCTTGGCAAAGCCGGACCGGCCGGACCGGCTGATATGCCCCTGAATACACCATGCAATACACCATGCAATATACCATGAAATACACCATGAATACACCATGAACCCCATTCTACCCCTCCTCGTACAGCATGGCTTCTTCAGGCTCAGCGGACTTAGAAAATGCACTCACGTGAAAACCGACTCCAAAGGCAAAAGAATACTACAGAAACAAGAAAGAAGATCGATATTTCGTATATTATAGAGAAAGAAAAAGGGACCAAGGAACTTTCATTCATATCATTTCATTTTTCCACATCCCATAGCATGTAATTGCCAATCAAAGGGGGGGGGGGGGGGGGGGGGAGGGGGAGGGGGTGAAAGCCAACCATGACCGATATCAATTCCTCATGACCACTATATGCACTGGTGTGTTCCTAGCACACTCAAACAATTCCCAGTGTGCTTCGGCTTTCAGCCGCTTGTGCAATATGTGGCTTCATTTGGCCGTATCAAAAGAGTCGGCCTTGGCTGAAAGTCGCGCATGACACATTTTTCAACCATATCCACGGTGACATAAACAAACGCATTTCCCCAGCATTTCCCCAGCATTTCCCCAGCATTTCCCCAGCACTTCCCCAGCATTTCCCCAGCATTTCCCCAGCATTTCCCCAGCATTTCCCCAGCATTTCCCCAGCATTTACCCAGCATTTCTCCAGCATTTACCCAGCATTTACCCAGCATTTACCCAGCATTTCCCTAGCTGACTGGCTGAATGGAGCTCAGTGTTACGGCAGACTAAGGGGTGGGCTTGCCGAAGAGAGGTGTGTGTGTGTGTGTGTGTGTGTGTGTGTGTGTGTGTTTGTACTGGTTATGATAGAGAAAGGGAAAGCATGGAGTGTGCTTGAGGTGCCAGAGACCAGCTTGGGTGTTCGTGGATGAACATGCATGTGTGTTGGTGTGTAGTGGCGTGTTGGAGTGTGATTGCGGTTGTTGCTGCTGCTGCTGCTATCTTTCTTTCTCGTGAGTCTGGTTTGTGTGTTTGTGTGTGCGTGCATGCGTGCGTGCGTGTGTGCATGCGTGCATGTGTGCGTGCGTGCGTGTGCACGTGTGGGTGAGCGTGCGTGCGTGTTGGTGCGTGTATGTGTGTGTGTGTGCGTGTGTGCATGCGTGCGCGCGTGCGTACGTGCGTGAGTGCGTGCGTGCGTGTGTGTGTGTGTGGGTGTGGGTGTGTGTGCGTGTGTGTGTGTGTGTGTGTGTGTATGTGTGTGTGTGATTGTGACCACCCCATACATGCCTGGCCAGTTTCTGTCAGTTCCTGAGCACTTCTGGATCCTGGGCTCTTTTATTGTAACCACTTTTCTGCATCTTCCTCATGGCCGTTTGTTTCGATTTCTTTTTTTGCGCACGTCACCAATAGAGTGTAAAAGATCGAATGGGATATCAGTAACCTAATCCCTGTTCAAGCCCTACTAAGTTTAATGCCATGGAGTGTCTATAGAAACCGGTAAGAACACGTGTAATTTATATGCATCTGTAGAAATGTACTACATGTTCGGTGCATGTTATCCAAAGTACTGCACGATCTTTCAGTGTGATATACATCTTTGGATTACTAACCGGGACAGTGCATACGGAAACGTGTCTTCGGTGGAAACCAACTTCTTTCAGAATTCTGAGAAAATCTCTGGGAAAGAAGAGTTGTATTTTTTTGTGGCTCGATCGCGGATCACGTCGATCGAGCTGCACCGCTCGCGTGATTATCGACGGCCAGTCCGAAGAGATCGGCAAAGTTTATTATTGAGGAGAAAGACGACAATGTATTTGGCGAGTCGTGAGTCGAAGGAGTCGGCAACCAGCAGCTATACTGCTCACAGTGACTCTGTGTGTGTGTGAGCGGGCGTGTATGTGTGTGTGTGTGTGTGTGTGTGTGTGTGTGTGTGTGTGTGTGTGTGTGTGTATGCGGTGTGATCCAAGCATCTGTAGCAATTCCCTGAACAATGCTGACTCAAACTGACTTCCTCTGTCAGCGGTGACAGTCAGACAGAAATGCGCGGGCAGTGGTTGTGGCAGTGATGTCCGAGATTGGGATGGCCTCACACCAGCGGCCGAAGCGATCAATGCACGTGACCATATACGTGTGGCCAAGCGAAGCGGGGAGCGGACCAACAATGTCAATGTGCACCTCAGCAAAGCGATGGGCCGGGGGCGGGAAAGACCCAGGGGCCGAGCGGGTATGGCGATGTACCTTCGCTTGCTGGCAACCAGTGCATTCACGCACAAACCGGCGGATGCGCATTCCAGGCCAGAAGAATGAGGAGGTTTTGGACCTCAGACGCCACCTGAGAATCCAGGGCCGCTACCACATACTGAAACATAGTGAGTTCCTTTGTGATGCCTCGGATCTTGAAAGCAGCCTCAGCTTGAGCGAACCACAGCTCAGGGTCGGGTGCCCAGAAGCCGGGTGGCAGTTTCACAGATACCGCAGCGACAGCAGGAGTAGACATGGTGGCGGCAAGGCTGCGAGGAGCAGAAGAGGTGGAACTGAAGGCAGACAGTGTGGAACCTCGCCCAAGTCCAGGTGTGCGGGATGGTGTCGTCGACATACTTCAGTACTCAGCGATGTCCAGAACGACGAAATTCAAACTTGCGAAACTACAAACAAACAAAAACGTGTACGAGGTGCAGGCAAAAACCGTTGACGGCTGACACTGAACACATATCGGGGCCACCAGTTTTGGCACCCGAGATGGCAGAGGTTGTATCTGTTCACAGGGGAGACAGATGAATCCCGGGACATACCACCCTGGGGCCTAACAATTTACAACTCCGAGGAGAGGGCAACTTTTTCTAATGATTGTTGTTTATTTAGAACAAAGAGGAAGAAACGTTTCATGCGCATGCGTATGTAGTGAGGGAGCGGACATCATGCAGCCAGGTCGCTACAGTGCTCCCCCACCAGAGAACAAGCGGAGCGCAGAGAACAACAGAGAAAAAACAAGGAAATATAACGAGCGCTGCATGTGGTGCACCACTGTTTTTAAAGAGGCGACAAAGGACGAAACAGAGAAATAAAATGCAAGAAGCAGAAAAGAGATGCGTGGCAGAGGCGGGTTAACATGTCAGAGGTGGATTAACGTGACAGAGGTGGAGAGCATGTCAGAGGCAGAAAGAGAGAGAAAAGAACCTGTATGCAAACTGTGAAGACAGAGTAAAACACACGCAGTGATCAGTCGCAGAAGTCTTGCAGGACAGCAGCCCATGTAGGGGTGCGCCTATGTATGGCGGGGCGGCGACTGGGTGGTCGGCAGCCTATCCAGGGCACATGACAGTAATACAGTACAAAATGCAGCAGTGCTTGCCCCACGATCGGGGAGGCTTTGCGGTTGGGAGGGGGCCAAGCTCCAGCGTGTGGCCGCCGCACACTGGACGGTGGTCGGATGGTGGTTGCTCCACAGCAGC
>NC_088651.1:17934464-18059464 GCF_964019385.1 Sycon ciliatum | reverse complement strand
GCTGTGAAGGTGTCCTGATTGGCTGCTTGCTTCTCTTCAGTCCCCTATTCCTGATTGGATGCAAGGGTAAGATATTATATTGATAATGCTGGAAAAAAGTCCAAACTTCAGGCTCATCAACATCATCTTTAAAGTAGAGTCCATATCGCCTATAAGGTTGGCGGCTATAGAAATATACCGGCTATAGTGATCAACTTCTCAAATTTCAAGATACGCTATAGTGTAACACACACAACACCAGTTACTTTACAATCAGCTCATCCAGGCTGGAAGGCTGTTGGAGTACGCATCCAAGATGTGCTAGAGTTGATTGCCAGTTAGGTGTAGAACGTCAGTACCGTTGGTCAGTGTCGTGCAATGTTATCGCACGAGCTGATTGTAAAGGAACTAGTGGTGTTTGTGGACAATATAGCGTAACTTGTAGTTCCTGGGTCTTTATTTCTTCTTTTTAAGTAATACTTAAGAGAGCATGTCTGAGAATACCAAAGTATGTGTGCAAGTGGATCTCTCCGATTGCGCTCAAAATTTGCAGGCAGGTTCCCTTTGGGGTGTGGATCGATTGTGCAAAGCCCTTGAAAAATTTTCTGAAGGGAACCTTGAAATATGCATACCCCTCAAAAATGACCGAAATATCACATTATTTATGGGTCTAGAAACGAGTCACGCCACAGCGCGTACGAACAAGCTACGAACAAAACTCCATCAAGCCAACATTGCCTCACCTTAGAAGAGTTCCTGAAGCAGTACCGCTTAGCCATGCCAGGATCCCAGAAGACGAGGTCTTTCTCCCCCTGATGCTACAAATGATTGTCTTGAAAATAGCCAATTTACAAGCGCTGGCAAAACAGCCAGCTACGTCCTCAATTGGCCAGAACTATACACTGGCAGATAGTAGAACACGTTCTCTAGCGCTGAGGACATGTCCCCCATCTTCCTTTTGGGGTTTTCTTGAAACAATTATTTTTAGAATTTTTCCACTCGACCATGCTGAAATACGGCCGAAGTCATACCTGCGCAGGAAAGCTCGCCCCTCCGCGACGTGTCCTTGGCAATTTCTACTCCAACACTACTCCCAAGGCCGCAGAACAAAGTGTATTGTTGACTCTGACAAGGAAAAGCAGCGGTGATCACTTGTCACTCCAAACGACAAGCTTCTCCTTGCGCCACCAATAATAATTTGTTGATGCAAAAGTGACCGAAGGCATGAGTGCAATTCTTGAATTTTACTACAAAAGGCACGGTGAAAGCACGTGCCTTGTGACGCAAGAATTTCAAGTCGCGTGGATGACGGCTCACGAGATTTTAGAGTCACCTTCGTCAAGTGCGCTCGTTACACGCCTTGAACTCCTGTTGGTCAAAAGTAAGATGGGGGGGGGGGGGGGGGGCATGTCCTTAGCGATAGAAGAGGTGTTCTACTATCTGCCGGTGTATAGTTCTGGCCAATTGAGGACATAGCTGGCTGTTTTGCCAGCGCTTGTAAACTGGCTATTTTCAAGACGATCATTTGTGGCGTCAGGGGGTAATGGACCTCGTCGTCTGGGATCCTGGCGCAGCTAAGCGGTACTGCTCCAGGAACTCTTCTAAGGTGAGGCAATGTTGGCTTGATGGAGTTTTGTTCGTAGCTTGTTCGTATACGCTGTGGCGTGACTCGTTTCTAGACCCATAAATAATGTGATATTTCGGCCATTTTTGAGGGGTATGCAAATTTCAAGGTTCCCTTCAGAGACTTTTTCAAGGGCTTTGCACAATCGATCCATTCCCCAAAGGGAACCTACCTGCAAATTTTGGGTGAAATCGGAGAGATCCACTTGCACACATACTTTGGTATTCTCAGACATGCTCTCTTAAGCAAGATCACATGCACTACTAGCAAGTTTTCGTTGAATTTAACAACCAAGATCAGGCTATTCGTCGCAACACCCGCGGCCAAGCCACGCACCTTCTACAAGTACCTTTTATTCACGGCCCTGCTGGGCATTCACTGATACAGTTTATGGGCAGCATTTACTGGAAAATGCTTCCAGCTGACATTCGAAGCTTGGACGGCACTGTGAATCTAAGGTTACATTTGAGACGGGACCATATTGATGTACTTTCTGTCACCAACTGACCTTTCTGTTTATCTATTCTCCAACACCCCGTATTCTGCAAGAAATATTCTACAAAATCATAATTTCTCAAATTTTTTCACAAAACGCGGCATATTTTCTATCAATTCATAAAAGTGTATGTCTGTCATACCCTAGATATTAGGTTAATCTTCATCATTAGCAATCCATGGAATTTCTTCATCATTTCTAGGAACTGGCCCGTGGCCGGTGAGAAGGCATTCTTGCCTGTAAATCTGATAAAGTAAAAATAAAACAACAACAACAACAACAACAACAACAACAAACAACACTTCGTATAATTTACGTCGCTCTCGTACTTGGCACTTGCCAACTCTGCGGACTGATCGCTGTCTCCATTCTCCCCTGTACAAGGCCCTTGATTACTGTAATTGCTTGCCCACCCAGCTTCGCGAAATCCCTTCTCGTACTCTCTTCAAATCCTAGATATCCCTGCTGTTGCACAACTCTGCATGCTCGTGTAGCGACCACCCCTGCCCGTACACTTAAGTAGTCATCCACCCCTAGGCTCTGCCCACCCAATTCTTCCTTACTCTTTCTCCTTTCTTTCACTATTATCTCTTATTGGCCACTGGCTATCGTGAGAATAAAGACTTGAAACAAGTGCAGCTACAGATGCTGGTGTGTAAGGTGCAATACTGTGACTTTGTTGTGTGGAATGAAGGTCAGCTGTTTTGGAGCATTTTCTCTGCAAACACAGATTTCATCCATGAAGCGGTAGCAGGTGCCAAGAAATTCTTCCAGTGTGCTGTTCTCCCAGAGCTTGTTGGGAAATGCAGGGCTGCCACTTGCCCCGATTTTTGGAAATCGTCCGATTTTTCATCGCCTATCGGACAAACCGACCAATTTTGTTCCCAAAGAAGGGCAACCGATTATTTTATTTTGAGCACTTTTTAGTCCAGTTGGCCATTCGGCGCTTCCAGGTCGCGTTTGGCCGGTCATTGTACATGTACATGTAGCTGTAAAATGCTCGCGTGCTTGCATGTGTGCAACGAAACGAAGATGGTCGTGATGACACTGTGCGATTCCTTCCCCCTGAAAATAACGTTGAGAGGCAAAACACTGAGCAGATTCCAGAGCCAGCGACAAATGGGTATCATCATTCAGGCCGACCTGAAGTGGAATGCCCCCATCCAGCACATCGAGAGCAAAGTTGGGCACACTCTCTACCTCTTGAGACGGGTTCGTGGACGTCTTTCACGCACCGCCCTGTCAGCACTGTACACCACGTATATACACCCGTTATTGAATATGGTTCTCTGGCTATGTCAGCTATGAATGTTCAGCAACAAAACGCCCTCGAACGTCTCCAACGGTGGTCAGCAAAACTCTGCCTCCGACTCCCCCTCTTCAGTCCTTGCCACCACAGTTCATTACTCCACCACGTCACTTGGCCAACCCTCTCATCCCGCCGGAAGCTCAAGCAGCTACTCTTTGCATACACCATCGCTGTCAAGCGATCCCCGCCACACATCCAGCTTGCGACCTCAGGCTACACCACCGAGCCACCAAGCCGAGAATTGAGGCGTCATCGAGTCTTTGCCCTCCCCACCACCCACTCTACCCACCCTCACTGTTACCCCATGTACTACTCAGTACAACCACCTGCCACCGCACTGTTACTCCCTCCGAGAAATAAATGCATTCAAAAGAGAAGTATTCTCCGACCATCGCCTAGTTGTGGCGAGACTGGACATGTCGAGATTCTATGGTGTTCTGGGTAATCACCAACGCAAGACCACTGCCGGCAACATCCGCCCTGACGCTGGAAAGCTTGCTTCAGATGTCGCAATTCGGGAATCCTACAAGAGAACTGTGGAGACCCAGGTCCAGTGCAGCGTGTCATCAGAAGCCAACAGCACCCAAGCAGTCTGGGAATCCTTATCTGAAGTCCTCAGCAAATCAGCACTGGATTCGGCCGGCACTCAGCAGAGACAACATCACCGCCATGACTTCTCCCCTGAAATTGAGTTGCTGTCACGCAAGCAGAAAGATCTTCGCCTGGCGATTGGAGAGTGCAGGGATGACCAGAAAAGACAGTCACTAAAAAATCAAAGAAATCGCACAATGCATGAAATTCGTGATATCGCATCTGACAATGCCAAGAGAGCCTTGGATCGTCAAGCAGAGGAAGTGGAGCGACTGCATGATAGTGGGGCAAAGATGTTCCGTGCTGTCCAGCTACTGAAGCGAAAACCGTACAGCCAGCCTATTATTCATGATGAGAAGCAGCGGGTCGTTATCAACCCTGCAGACCAGCAGGCGTTCATCATCAAACATTATGAAAGCCAATTCCATGATAAATCCCTCCCTGACATTCCACAATTCCTAGGTGATCCCAGCCCTCTCCCCAATCGAATCACATCGGCCGAAGTTAGGAGGGCCTTCCAAAGCCTGAATAACGGGAGAGCGGCAGGCCCTGACCATCTCTCCGGAGAGTTACTCAAGTACAGTCCTCCCATTGTCGCTGAGATGACTTCCGACATCTTGAACCGAGCTATTGAGACACATGACCCACTCGAAGTTGGCAGAGGAACCCTAATACTGCTGCAGAAGCCCGGTAAACCACTAGGGCCGCTTACTAGTACGCGCCCTATCGTACTGCTCTCGGCGTTGAGAAAGACGCTGTCCCTGATTGTGCTGAAGAGGATACAGCCAGCGGTTGATCAGTACCTGGCTACATCCCAAAGTGCTTTTCGTCGTGGCCGCAGCACAAGTGATGTGGTGTGGTGCCATAGATGGCTATGTAGTATGACGCAGCGATTCAATACGTCCATCCACATATTGGGAATTGACATGAGTAAAGCATTCGACACTGTCCGCCGCGATGTCCTGATGAGGATCCTTGAATCCTTCCTCCAAGAAAGTGAGCTTCGAATGATCCGTATACTGTTGACTGAAACCTGGCTTGAACCTCGTGTGAAAGGTGCATCGAAAAGCTCCTTCAAGACAAATATCGGAGTCCCTCAAGGGGACAGTCTCTCTCCAGTGCTTTTCACCATTTACCTGGAGGCTGCTCTCCGGGACCTACGACAGGAGCTGCCATCTCGCCCTGCTGTGGACAATGACCTGCCGTTGGATATCGCATACGCGGATGATGTTGATTTTGTGAGCCGGGATGAGACGTTTCTCAGTGAAGTTGAACAACAAGCTCCAGCAGTTCTTGCGAGATGGAACCTGAACGTTAATCCCTCCAAGACAGAGCATACCACCGTCGCCCGATTTCCCGATAGGAACCAAGAAACGTGGCGTACTGTCCGCAAACTAGGCTCCCTCCTGGGTGACGCCGAAGATGCTGCTCGGAGGCGTCAACTGGCCGCCGCCGCCTTCAACTCACTCCTCAAGATCTGGACCCGGAGGCGCCAGATCAGTGAAGGTCTTCGGCTGAGGCTCTACAGCGCCTACGTCATCCCAGTCCTTACCTACAACTGCGGCACTTGGGGCCTACCGATGTCGGAGCTCGCGCGAATGGATTCGTTCCACAGGACCCAGCTAAGGAGCATCATCGACATGCGGTACCCTAAACGAATTAGCAATGACACTCTGTATAAGCGCTGCGGAGCTGTCCCCATCAGCGAGACGATCACAAGGCAGCGCTACAGTCTCGCTGGCCATATCTTTCGTTTGGCTCCAACTGCTCCTCCACAGTTGGCAGTGGATATGTATCTTCGCCTGGCCAACGACGAGGGCACTGAACGCTTCAGGGGTCGACCTCGGACGACTTTGGTAACGGTCTTGCAGACGGAACTGTTATCATGGCATGGACTTACCCTCCACCAGCCGCTAGATGTTGACACAGTCCGCACAATGGCAGCGGACCGACAGGCATGGCGTGGAGCCCGCCCCACCTAACAGGACTGACCAGACATGTTGTATGCATATTCTATTTTATTTTATACTTTGGATGAAGTTTTCCATTAGTCATATTGGTGTTGTTGCTAACGGCTTTTGTTGACGTCACTTCTGTCATTTTATTGTATCGTATTACTCTTCAGACATCAATCCTGAATGGCATAAGCGAAAGTGGCACCCCCGCCACCTACGCGGACATGCTTTTAATAATAATAATATATAAAAGAGAAGTTACCCCGATAATAGTATCATCAATTTGCACATGCTCCAACCCCCGCTGCAGCCCAGCCTAGGTATAGTATTTTAGTCAAGCTCTATTGCCTACCTGCCTTCACAATGGATATACTTCCTTCGTCGTCTTTACTTAAATGAAGCACCCAAACCACGGCTGCCACTAGCCACCGTTTCTCCTGGTTTATTGCACCCACTCTGATTGATAACACATAGTACTGTCTCTCTCTTATTGGCTACGGCCATCGTGAGAATAAAGATAATAATAATAATGTGTGTGGACAGTTAAAAATGTGTCCTGGGGCCCCAACAGCAAGCAATTTCCCTAAAATTATACACAGGGGGACACCACCGGACCCCCGTCAGATTTTTCTCCTTCCAAGTGTGGCAGCCCTGGAAATGGTTCACTAAGGCGTTCTCCACTCTTCCTGCCGATGCATCTTCAGCGGCTACCTCAGCATCGGAACCACTTGGTGCTGCCAGCACAACATCTACCGCGGATCAAGAAAGCCCTCCAGAGTTTTCCTGCTGCAAGTCTGTGAAGGTTGGCGAGGTACTGTGGTGTTCCAACATCTATTGCAGTATTCGTTTCTTCCAAATGGCTTGTTTGCAGCTGAAGAGTAAGCCAAAGCGCAAGAACTGGACCTGCCCGGAGTGTTGCAAAATGAAATCTGCCTCTAAATAATGATATTCATGTACAATTACAGTGGTAGCGACCTTGGCGACAATTTTATAGGAATGTTGGTCGCTAAGCACCACGTTCATCAGCCTACTCGAGCTAAACTGCATGAGGGGTGAATTCCTCGAAACACTGTGTATTGACCAGGGAGTGCTGCTTTCTTGTAGGTTTGCCCAGTGGAGGGCTCGAGGGACTTCTTGTCTGCTATGGATGGCAGTTGTGAGTCAGTCAAGTGTCTGGATGTCAGTGAAATGTACAGTCAAGTCGGCAGAAAAGCTTGACCTCTAGTGTGAGGAGCAACCAACTTTGCATGTACATATACTCATTAGTGTGGTAGCATTCGTAAATACAAGTCTCAAGCATTTGAGAAGTAATCATATTCATGGAGCCTTCTATTCTGGCATTTGTAGAGTTGCATTTTCCACTTTTGTACCTCTGTGCCTTCCACGTTGCTTGCTGTTGCACTTGCCACGTGTGTGCATACAATTGCTGGCTAGGCTTCGGAACGATTTCCGTTACCTTTCCTGTATTTCTTTGCTTGCATGTATCTCTGAAGGACCATAATGCTGGTTGGTATTTGTGGGTCCCAGGACGCGAGTGAAGACCACTCACTGCGTATGCATGTGAGCAGAGGAACTCCATCATTACACATCAAACACTTTGCTCTTTTACGCCTCTTCCAGCTGATGTTGGCATTAGATAAGTTGTTTTCTGGTGATGAGCATACCACATCTGATGCTACAACACACACTACCCAGCACCCTAAGTTGGGTTTTCCTGTTATTCATAACTATTACATTGTGTTGTCCCTATTTGGACCACAAGTCATTATATAGATGCAACAAGAAACGAAGGCATGTCGTGAATGATGATAGAAGCCATTATTATTATAAGTCTGTCGGCGTTTGCATCAGCAAGCAAGCCTGGCTAGCCCATGAGGCAAACAGACAAAAGAAACCAGGAACGAGCAAGGTCAGTGAGGTGAACACACGCATGCAACTGCAGAATAGATAAACCGAAAATGAATGTAATTACCGGTATATCCAGACAGTCCTAAAAGCACACGACGTGTCAACTGCGCTGACGCCTGTTGGGAATTCCCTAGTTAAAGAAGAATAAATAATAATAATACAATAACAACAAAACTGGAAACTGATGACTACTCATTGGTTTGAGGGAAAGATGCAAACAGGAAAAGTCTAAAGAAAAAATTGACTGTCACCAGCAGGACTTGAACCAGGGACCTTCGCTTGAGGCCACCAAATATAGAGACTAATAATAATATTCACTGGTTTGAGGGAAAGGTTTGATAATAAATAATAATTTAGGAATGGGTTTCCTCCCACACTGGAGATCGAACTATTCCGCCGATTTGACTTGACACTTGATTGACTCACGACTGCAATCCAGAGCACACGAAAAGTCCATCGAACCTCCGACTCGGCAAACCTGCAAGAAAGCAACACTCCCTGCTCAATACACAGTGTTTCGGGGAATTCACCCCTCATCAGCTGAGCTTGAGTGGGCTGAAAAGCACCACTTATATAGTGCTCTCCAGGCACAAACATCACCAGGGATGCAAACTTACAGAGACACTCCGTTTCCAGCGCGACAAACACCTAGTGAACACCATATACAGCAGCGTGACAGTGTCGCTCCTGGACGGTGAGAACAGACATAGAGAACCCTCGGTCATTCACAACGCTGTCACCTCCAAACCAGCCAGTTGCAAGCCCGTGCTGGGCGCAACAGTACGAAATAGTGGTTGCGACTTTGGCGATGATTATTTAGGAATGGGTTTGCTCCCTCACTGGAGCTCGCGCTATTCCGCCGAGTTCACGTGACACTTGACTGACTCACGACTGCAATCCAGAGCACACGAGAAGTCCATCGACATGCGTGCGTGCATGCGTGCGTGCGTGCATGCGTGTGTGCATGTGTGCATTCCAGAAATGATATCAAACGCCAACTCACCTGCGGCAGCATGATGGCATTGCCAGATCATTGACCAATGTTGAGTAGTTGCAGTGAGTATCTGGCATTGTGACACTGTGTGTGACACTTTGTGTGATATTGTGCTTCTTTGTTTGCCCTTGTTTGCCCTTTCCCAATGCAGGTCAGTACGTTGCTCTGGATGCACTTGATACAGGACAAAGTGCACCATTCATGGTGACATTCGGAGATGGACAACCTACACGCGATGTTAATAAGTTCTTACCTACTTGTAATGGACACGTCTATGAATCTTCAATCTTTCGAATGGAGCAGACTACGGGCAGTATTGTGTTGTTAGACACAACTATCGACGGTTTTTCTTATTTTTTTTTCCCCATTTCCATACTTACTGTTCTGAGCACATCGTATTCTGGACTGTACCATTGCAGAATAGTGGATTTACAAAACTCTACAGAAACTTATCAACTCAACATTGTGGGTAAGTACGAAAATATTTCTTTCTTTCTGTTGAATGATGCCAAACTTTGACACTCTACATAATTGTTGTAGGTTTCTGCTAATGACATAGTGAACCTGATAGAGATTCAATTAACCATCCGGGTCTCCACCGGACCACCAGATGAATATCCCTGTACGTTGAGTATGCATTCTTGGATTTTTCCATCATAACATTGCTTCTACTTGACCAGTCTTGATGATGTCGGGCTCCTTGGAAGGCTCTTATACAGGATTATAGTGAGCCTTACCTTGTCAAGGAACCCAAGTCCGTCCACCGCAGTTCACCATGAAATTGCCTACAGTACGATCTTTTGAAGGGAGACATTGATCCCACTGCCACACACACACACACACACACACACACACACACACACACACACACACACACACACACACACACACAAACACACAAATCAACACACACACACACACACACACAAACACACACGCATGAACCCAATATAAACCTTACACGTTCACTGTGCACACATTTGGTCACCGAAAAACCCTCCACTCGGCTAACCTCCAAGATAGCAGTGCTCAATAGTCAGCACCCACCTTATCAGTTGAGCTTCAGTTGGCAATGAAGGTTTGCTGAATCACTCCAAAAACAACACTAGGGATACAGACCACTGGGGAAACAAACATACAGCTGAGGTCTGTTGGGACCTTTTAGAAAATGACACTCATGAGGCACTTCTGACTAGCATCGTCAATCAGATTCACAGCTGCTGCTATCTGTTGTCGTACGATGTGTTTGTTTTGCTGAAAATGATGTGTCTCAGCAAGTGTATATTCCTGGTGATGTGGATCGCGAGAATAATGTAGTGCTCTAGAAAAAAATCATTGCAGTCCAATCATAGGAAATAGGAAATAGGAAATAGGAGTAGTCATTAAAAATAATCGCGATTTATAGAAGGAAAAAGATCAAGAAACTACAAGTTACGCTATACTGTCCACTAACACCACCAGCAGCTAATAAACAATCAGCTCATGCGATAACACTGCACGACACTGACCGACTGTACTGACGTTGTACAACTAAGAGTGCGTTCAGACTACCGTATTTGCCGGAGTATAGTGCACACTTTGGAGGTACTACTTCTGGCCCTAAATCGCTGGTGCGCGCTATGCTCCGAATATGAAAATAATGAAAATATACTTCGAAAAGTAGGGCAATGCATCAAACTGTTACGAAGTGTGCCACCTTTGACACTGCGCAAGCCATCTGAATGCACTTTTTATGACAATGGTCGCACTATAGTACTGTCTTTATGTTTAATACTGCTCTCAAATCTAGGCTGAGCATTATACTCAGCATATACCTTGAATTGCAAAAAACATTGCTTCAAAATGGGGGGGGGGGGGCGCATTATACTCCGGTGCGCACGGCTGTTTTTTTCGCGAAATTTTGACATTTAACAAGATGGCAGCCAAAAGTCTCGATTGGGCTGGATCGGCAAGGAAATTTGAATTTTCAAATTCTCAACAGCCGATTTCGCTGTGGTTTTCGCTCAATTTAGAAAGCTACCAGGCCAGGTTAACCCGGAAAACAGGTATTCCGTGTTCCTCTTGAAATTAGCTTTCCGCTGGTACCTCACTTTGCCAACCTCCTCGCAAGAACAGTTTGTTCCGCGTTGCCGAAGTCAAGCCTTCTTTCTCGCGCGTTCCTTGATTCATCGTTGACATGCCTGCCTCAAGAAGCCCTTTCAGAAGTTTTCCCAGTCTAGCTTTCAGTTTTCCCAGGTAGAGGACTATCTTCTGGCTATATCCACCAAGTTTTATCACGTCCCGTGCACAAACTTCAGGTCCCGTGCGTGCGATGCAGAGCTACCTTTTCATGCGATTTAGGGGACAGATGGCATGGCGCTGGAGTCGCTGTTGAGTCTAGGAGGCCGAGGCCTGGTGGAATCTGCCCAGTAGACATGTGGGGTATTGCTGAAAAAGGCAGCAAGCACACAGATAGCCCCGAAATTGTGATGAAGATCCAATTGTGCGTTTGTTCGAGTGCATATCGGCAAATTTGAAAGTTGCACCCGTGATCCCGAAGAGGAGAAGCTGAAAATTAGTGCGTGCGTCAGTAACCATACTACCAGGGATAGCTTGGAGAGGTTCGAAAAGGTCAGGATGCTGGTTGACCATGGCAGGAGTTGCTTTTACCTTCCTTCTCTCTCAAATTGTCTGGATATTGAGTATCTCGCTCGAGCGCTTTCAAATAATAAATCCTGGTTTGACTTGCCAAATCGTGGAACCACACGGAGAGTGACATGGGTTTCATCCCAAAACGCAAACTCCCATCGTATTCATGAGGTTTGTACCGCGTTACGTAAATCGCACTAAACGACGCCATATTGTTAAATGTCCGTGCACGAACAGGCATGGGTGCGCGTTATACTCCAGCAAATACGGTACCGTGAATCCCGTCAACTGTGAATGGCGATAACTGTGAAGGACATTCGCACTACCAATCAACTAACGTTACCGGTACGTAAGTTTTGGAGCTCTCACCGCAGCACTGAGAAGGGATTTTCCCTTTTTCCCAGCCTGAGTACTCTTTTTACTGCCGGAAACATTTTACTGCGGCAGCAGTCGCGGCAGTAAAACCTTTCCCCTGGTAGCGTGCCAGCAACGTCAAACGATCAAATCACCTTGGAAACTTTCTCAATCGGTCCCTCTTTATCAGTAGTCTGAACGCGCCCTAACTGGCTATCAGCTCTAGCACTTGGATGCGCACTCCAACAGCCATGGTGTTAGTGAACATTATAGCGTAATTTGTAGCTCCTTGATCCTTTTCCGTTCTATAGATTTATCCCTGGCTCTCCATCCGAGTAAATAGGATTGAAATAGGAATAGGAATATCTGGCTTTTGAAAGTCTGATTTTGGCCGAATTGAGGATCAAAAACCCAATTAAAACCTTTAAAAATCTGGGTTGGGTCTGCTTCTGCCTACATTTTGCAATGGCATACCCGTCCTAATTTGGTTAAACCTGGCTGTATTTCTATTTCTCTGTTCTTGGACCTTTCTGGCCTCAAATTTGGCAAGGAATAATTGCACGGGTCACACAAGCATGTACTGTTGTTTTCACGATTATCTGCAACTACATGTATATGCGAGAGACAGCAATAAGTTAAGGGGCCAGTTTTCTATGAACGGACTGTAGTAATCTTAGCTTTTATGGTCATGGTTCCAAGCCTTTCAGGTAAAATATATTTCTACTAGTGGGACAAGCCTCTTCTACAGGCAAAATAAACGCACTGAATTCCAGGCATATATTTTACCTCTTTTCCCAGTACAGTCAACTTCGCTAATAACGACTGCGCACGTAACGACAATTCGTGAATAACGACAGATTTTTTTCATGCCCAGAGCAAAGTCCCATCTAACTGTGACACATATAATGAGACTTCGGGTATAACGACACTTCGCCAATAAGGACACTTTTCTGATGCCCCGCCGAGTGTCGTTAGAAGCGAAGTTGACTGTACACAGTTACTAGCTCGGTTTGAGTAATTACCTCCAAGTTGGCGTGCTTTATGTCCACGTTTGAGGACATCCAAGAGTGTGCGTGCTTAAGTTTGCTGGTGTTTGAATCTGCATGCTTGTATGCTTATGTGCGTTGACATTTTTGTGTGTGCGCGTGTTTTTTTCTGCATGTCTGTTCTTGCATGCCTGCATGTGTTTGTGTTTGCGTACATGTGTTTGAATGCATTGGAATTTTTTGTTCAGTCGTCTGTTTGCGTTTGCATTTGTGTGCTTTCGTACATTTGCATTCGTTGTGATGGTGGCGATGTGGCTGGTGAAGTCGAGGTGAAAGTCCAAGATGACTCCAATATGGTGGTGGGTCGTGACATCAGACACGTCATATTCCTACATACTCAGGTGCGGGGTCGGATGAGTAGGATGGGCATGTTCTGCTCGACTTCTAGGAGAGACCTGCATGGTGCAAGATTTTGAGGGGTTGAAGCATCCTCCTCCGACTGAATGAGCCGACTGCAGAATGGCATCAGTAGCGGCCTGGAGGAGGTGGACAGTCGGTTGTTGGTTAGGTCCTCCGGCTGCTCTCTCTTGAGTACTGTGATCAGCAAATAGGAGCACATCAGCAGTGACATCAGATGGTACGGTGCGAGAAGAAACGAAAAGAACGAGGGCAAGGTGATATCCCTGGGGATAATTGGGTAGGTCGGTGACTTGGCAGAGAGAACTTTGATACAGAAGGACCGATCCTCGAGGTACTTGGAGAACCAAGAAACGGCTTCAGGGGATGAAATCTGACAGAGAAGCACGGTGTGCGGTACCTTGTGAAGCGCTCTTGCGAAATCCAAGAAAAGAGCGTTGTAGCCAGCGCCTTGTCGAGTGCTTTAGCCACTCTTGAAGACCGGACAGTTAGCTGATCAAATGTCGGATTGCAAGAGACTGGTGCTGCTGCTGGTGGTCAGTAATTAATTCCTGCCCACTGAGGAAGCTGGTAGAGTGCTCGGCGATGATGGCATCCAGGATCTTAGCAACAGCCGGCAGCAGGGAGATGTGCATGTGGCTAGCTGGCTATGCAGGTCTGCCGTTCTCTTCATAGATAGGTATGGCTGTAGCCGACTTCCAGTCATTAGGTAGCTGTCCAAGTTGGAGACTGGTGTTCAAGAGGTTGCACAGGGACTGCGTGATTACGGGTGCCATTTCTCTCAGTATTAAGTTCGTGATATCCCCGCCCAATGATAACCCAAATTTGGTTATCGGCCAAGTCACAGAGGTACGTGTGGGAGTGTCATGCCTTGGGGCTAGACATGTCAAAGGCATTTGACACCATCAACAGAGCCAAGCTCCTGGATGTTATGAGCTCGTTCCTTGGCCGCGATGAAGTCCACATGATACAGCATCTTCTGTATGGCACCACCATATCTGTTCGTATGTGCAGCTCCACTTCCAAGGCATTCCATACCACCATCGGCACGCCCCAGGGGGACAGTCTAAGTCCCGTGCTGTTCGTCTGTTACCTTGAAGCCGCCCTGCAAGAATGTCGCGCAAGACTCCCAAGGTGACCTATAACTGATGGAGGCATCCCTCCAGAAACCGGGTACGCTGATGACATAACGTTCTACTCTACCAGTAAACCTTGGCTCGAGGAATCACTACCCGTCATATCCTCGACACTGCAGCCTTGGAACCTAAAAGTAAATGAGCAAAAAACGGAATGGGTGCACTTTACGTCAGGCGATTCATCCTGGCGGAGCATCAGGCAGCTTGGCTCTCTTATGGGGGGGGGGGGGCGCGCTGAGGATATCGACAGTCGGATTTCGCTGGCATCCCAGGCATACGGTAGTATGTGCAGCCTCTGGCTGCGGCGCAAGCATGTGTCAGAAAGGTCCAGGCTCAAGCTGTACACCTCGCTTGTGCTGCCTGTCCTCCTTTACAACTGTGAGACTTGGGGAGTACCCCAGGCAGGCCTTCAGCGCCTGGATTGTTTTCACCGCCGATAGCTCAGAAACCTGGTGGGAGTGCGATATCCAGACAGAATTACGAATGATGATCTGTATTCCAGATGTGGCTCGCAGCCACTGTCGGAGCTTGTTGCCAAGCGATGCCGTAGCCTCACTGGCCATGTGCTGAGGATGAGTGAGCAGTCACCCCCTTGCCTTGCGATGTCCTGCTATTTTCAAGCAGGGTCACGTGGACGAAGGGGCCGTCCCGCGGCTACTCTCCCTACCACCATCATAAAGGACCTGGCAGGGCATGACATCCCTTTGAAGAATGCCAGCGACCTAGAAGGAGCACGAGCATTTGCTGCAGACAAGTCGAAATGGAGATCAGACATTGTTTGCAGATGAGTTTTTGTTGACTGGAGACAGAAGCGGACTTGGCTTAATTTCAGTGTATTCTCATGCATTGTTCTTTGGCCTTTGTATGCGTGCTGTGGTATTATTATTTAGTATATCCCCGCCCACTGACTTGTGCTTGGGCAGAGTCTGAAACTTGTGGAAGACTTCGTGCTGGGTTATGTTTGGCGATTGAAAGCGGAAATCTAGTGGAAGCTGTGCTGGCGGTACGGTAGCAGTACCTGGGGTGAATGATGGATTGGGGGCGAACTGAATTTTGAAGCTATGGGCCAGTGCTTCTGCTTTAGAGGGATCACAAGCCGCATCTCCAGAATCATCTGCCAGAGTTGGAATGGTCGCTCATTTTTTGCTGATTTGGGCAATTTTCTTGGCTTCAGCCCACCATTTGTAACATTTTTGCTGTGACTAATACGCGAGCAAAGCTCTTCGAAATAGAGGGACTTACTACGTTTTTAAAAGGTTTTAAGAGCATTTTTCACCATCTTATTATGTTGTTTGTTTGCATTGACATTTTTTTCGTTTTTCAAACACGCAGCAAAGCAACACCGAACCACTGTCATCTCTCCCACAATGGTTTTCAGTTACACTGACAAGGAACATGAAATTCCTTGTAATACTTTGGGCTCACCAGGCATGAGTGTCACTTGGACATCCACTATAAGTCTTACAACAAAGACAATAAACACAACGAATGGAGCATCTCCAAATGGACAGTTGGAGTATGTCAACTCCACTTTCAGTTTCACCGGGAAAGATTCGGGTATCATGTTTAACAGGGCCCACCCAGCTGGCGCTATGTTCAACCTGACCTGCACTACTGCCTACCCGACCCGTTACAAATGTAGGTTTGTAGAAGGTCAAAATCCACAGCCTCCGACAGGTGTACTGGACCGATGTGATAAAGCAGTTGCACCTTTGTCAACAACGTACACCATCAGCCTGCGAGGTAATGTTCTTAGACAAACATAATCCACAGTCCGTTACATTTAAAAGAAAGTAGAGTAAACTTTGTGTATAACGACACTCGGCTCGTCAGGCGAAATAGCACGTCATAGTACATTTGAGATCAGCGGGACGAAGATGACGACGTCCACTAATTTAGTATCTTTGCACACGAATCTGCTGTGTGTGTGACTCTGTGTGTCAGCTATGATATCATCTTCTGTGGTTCCATGCCTAGCATGTACGTCTGAACCATCCTGCAAAGTTTGAATGACGTAGGTTGAGCGATCGCTCTGCGAAACATACTTTTTGAAATTCTCTTCATAGTATATCTTCCACCATTGAAATTTCGAATTTCTTGCTGAGAGGGATGGCTTGCAACCTCGATATGGCTTGTTCCAGGCATGCTTTGGAGCCATCTTCTGTTGAAGTAGTGGTGGGGATCTGCCCTACAACTGCTACAACAAAAAAATGATTCGATCTGAGAAAGGGTGAGACCGCGAATCTCGGTTGAATATTGGGTATTTCAAGCCTTTTTACGACGAAGATGGAGTTCTTTTTGGAGATGGACGTCGCGGCAAAGGACATGGTGTCCGACTTCTGGCGTCTGGTGAAGCCAGGGATCATTTGTCCAGTCAGGTCGGCAGCCTAACCGTCGGTAAGCTTGTGTTTGGATCCCGTTCTGCTCGATGTGGTAGATCACAAACAACTTGATATCGCACAAATTGATCTCAGCATCGTGCGTACGGTATTTTATATTCAGAAAATCCCAAAGTGTCTCTGTGTGGCCGTTCTATGCCACGAGAAACTCCAATCAGGCTCCTATCTCCTCTGCCTTCATGATTGAATGTCCACTTTGTTTGAACAACGAACACAACAATCGAGGACGGCTTTGCAACGAAATATACGGCTATACTGGAGCTGAAGAAAAGAAGAAAACAACCTGCTCAGGATGAGACTCGAGTACACGCGTGCTCTCCCAGCAGGTGAAACGCAAAGTTTTGTGAAAAACGCGTGTCGCCGACTGACCAGTAATTTCGCCTGACGCGGCATCAGAAAAGTGTCCTTATTCGCCAATAATTGTCGTTACACCCGAAGCCTCATGGTACGTATACCGTTAGAATGGACTTTGCTCTGGGTATGGAAATTCTGCCGTTACTCGCGAATTGTCGTTGTATCCGTAGTCGTTATTAGCGAGATTAACAGTAGCATGATGTCACAGGTTATCCCTAGTTTCTCCAACACTATAAGCTAGTCCATCTGGGTCTAGTCCATTACAATTTTAAGCAATAGTTCTGTAGGTGCAATTGAAGAGCTGCAATGCAAAACCCGATAAATCCATTTCATCACTTTCCCCCGAAAGGGTATTGTTCATGTGCAGTTCGTATCTGAATCCCTATCTGGTGTCCCGTTTTGAAATGGTTCTAGTCGGATTTTGAATGTGAAATTATGCCTGGTTGTGCCTCTCGATCTTTTGATGACACTGAGCAGAAAATCACATTTTATCAAATTTTACGTAAATGGGGTTTTTGCATCTCAACTCTTCACCTGGGATCCTATTTTGAATGGTTCTGGTCAGATTTTGTATATGAAATGTTCTCTTGTGGATGACCTAGACCATTAAATGTTGATGACACTAAGGTGACATTTTGATTTCCTCAAAGTTGGCGCTTTCGCGGTCAGATTGCCGCGAACCCCGTCAAACTGCGAATGGCGCTAAACTGTGAGGGACATTCGCACTACCGATAAACTAACGTTACCGTTGCGTACGTTTTGCAGCTTTCACCGCGTCACTGAGAAGGGATTTTCCCTTGCTCCCAGCCTGAGCACCTTTTTTACTGCCAGAATGCAGATACCACCACAGCAGAACGCAAAGCAACTTTCCACACAACTTGTGTGGCTCAAAAGATGCTAAGATCAATAAAAGTGTAAAATATGCGAACAAGAATCAAGAAAACCGAACGCCTCAGTAAAACAGCACTGTACTTCAACTATGACAATTAAGATAGACAATACACAGCGGTAACAAGCAGCAGTTTCACACGACGTTCATTTCTCGTGAATCGTGGTTTGACCGTATTGCCCAATGGTCTTGCCGGTATCATCATCGACATGCATGAACATCCGTCAACGTTCTTCACAGCTGAGACTTTCAGCTCGGGCTTATCTTGGTTGCGCTCTCCTTCCCCTCTATATGTTATCTCTATAACTTAGAACCTTCCAAGTGGGAAGGCTGTTGGAGTGCGCATGCATTACGTGCTAGACCTGTTAGCCAGTTACCTGTAGAACGTCATTACGATCGGTCAGTGTCGGGCAATGTTATCGCATGAGCTGATTGTTCAGTAACTGGTGGTGTTAGTGGACATCATAGCATAACTTGTAGTTCCTTGGTCCTTTTTCTTTTTTTCTTTTTTCCTATAAATTTGTAAACAAGCGTTTCAGAGACAGCAGTTTTAATATAGTAATTATGGTAGCTACAAGGAGGTCTAATTGTACTGTAAACATTTCCTATATGTCGACATGAATGTGTAAAAAGTTATACGATGATCGCAAGGCACCGTGACAATGAAAGGGAATGAGAGGATTTGATCAGAACTGCTTTCTTGTTACATTCGTCAGTGAATCTACTTAACCCTTTCCCGCTACATGGATGTGCTATTTAGCCACTGGGCAAAAATGCTAAGAGCCTAAAAGTAAGGCAAATGGCCAGTTCCACAACTTTACTGTCCTGGCAAGTGAGCTTTTGGAATTTTGGGAAGCCAAGACTGGAGAGACTACCATCACATTGACTAACTTGATATAGCACCCAAAATAAGAAGCAATGCGTGATATTTCTGGCAAATTCGCCGAAATTGCGTAAAATATGGCAAAATCGGCAATTTTAGCTGAAACATCTTGCGCGAAAAAGTAAAAAAGAAAGACATTTCACGTATTAAAGCTGGATTTGTACCCACTACCTTTCGCACGGGGCACAGGGACTATACCAACTGGCCAGGAACGACTATACACAAAAGGGGAAGTCTAGAAAATGATTTTTTACACTATGACATGTGTATACGTCATTATTGGATGGGTCTTTCTCAATGAGGTATCTCATTAGCGGTAAAAGGGTTAATAATGGAATGGAGACTACAAGAAATTCCATTCACATTTCCTTCCGTACTTCCTTGCATATGTTCAGATTTGCTTTGTTTTGCTGATGCTGACGATTCACACACGCATACTGTCACCTGTTGTAATTGTCCCCCGCTGAATATGTGAGGTATAATCACCTTCTCGGTTTGCTCTTTTGCCCTTTTTTCACTTCTAGTTACCCATATAAGACTAGGTTCAAGTAGTCCCCGTTCCATTGTTACGTAGGTTCACTAATCAATGTAACAAGAAAACAGTTTTGTGCAAATCCTCTTTACAAAAGAGAAAGGACCAAGGAACTACAAGTTAGGCTATAATGTCCACTAACACCACCGGTTACTATACAATCAGCTCATGCGATAACATTGCACGACACTGACCGACGATACTGACATTCTACAAATAACTGGCTAACAGCTCTAGCACATCTTGGATGCGCACTCCAACAGCCTTCCAACTTGGAAGGTTCTAAGTTATAGAAATAACACACTGAGGGGAAGGTGAGCGCAACCAAGATAAGCACGGGCTGAAAGTCTCAGCTGTGAAGGACGTTGGCGGATGTTCATGCATGTTGAAGACGATACTGGCAAGACCATTGGACAAAACGGTCAAACCACGATTCCAGAACGCAAAGTAACATTTCACAAAACTTGTGCGGCTCAAAATATGCGAAGATCAATAAGGTCGTTACCACGCTGCATTTGTTTAAGGCGCTTTTGCGTTTGCGTTTGAGACTGGATAATGTTAGCTGCTCCCGGCTAATAAGGGGAACGAGCGGGAAATACAAATAGTGAGTATTCAGGTCGTAGCATACATACACCTATTACAATAACGCAAGACGTGATATCATACTATACTTGCTATTTTCAGGGTTTGCGTCAAAAACTGTGTGTGCGGGAAAAAAATTGGGGAATCGATCTCCAGGTGACCGTGGATGTTGAATTTAGTTTCCTGAGATCGAGAAGTGTTCTGTTTCTGCTCCTTTGGCCTTTGCCAGTGGTGCTGCGGGGAATGAGAGTCGATAGGAAAACTGCAACCGTTGCGTTGCGTTGCCTGTGTTGGGGTGGCAGTTCCGTTGTTGAGGCACATCGTCCAGCTAGGTTAGCCGCCGCCAACTAGTCAGCACAACCTCCGCCAAGGGCTCGCATCAGCTCTATGCCCGCGTTGACGGAACTCAGGGTGACTAACCAGCCGAACAGCTGCTAGTCACGACTCAACACTGGCCGTTCGTGCTCTCTCATCCCTCGCCCCATTCCCTCCTTCACTCCATTTGATGAAAACGGTTCACTCTCCCGAAGGAGATCGGGGAGAAACGTTACTTCTCCAAACAACTTCGGCGATGTCAATCAAAACAGGCAAAGAGGCAGCCATCAAGGTGCGTCAGGAGTACAGTAAATGTAGTACAGTAGAAGTACCCTAGCCGACCTCAGCAACTAGATGGAAACGAAGATTTGAAAAGCACACTTGAGAATCACTTGAAAACACTCAAAAACAATGCAGGAAGTGCTGCGATAAAGAAATTCCGATCTGCGTTTACGTGATTCGGTTTTGACCACCCTCCCCCCCCCCCCCCCATTCCCCTCGCCCCCCCCCCCCCTGGTTTGCGTCTGCGTCTGCGGGTGTGCGTCTGGAAACCAACGCGATCGCGATAACGTCACGTGATGACATTTCCTAGGCGACAGTCAAAAACCTAAGAAAACGCAGACGCCAACGCGACTTTTCAACGCAGTGTGATAGGGCCCTAAAAGGGGAAGCTATGCAAACAAGAATCATGAAAAAACCGAACGCCTCAGTAAAACAGCACTGTACTTCGACTATGACAATTTAGATGGGCAATAAGCAGCGGTAACAAGGAGCATTTTCACACGACGATCTTTTCGCCGTATAGATAAAGACGGTTCATCAGGTGTGCAGGAATGGACTCGGATGGAGATACAAGGATTAATTTATACAAAAGAGAAAGGACCAAGGAACTACAACTTACGCTATACTGTCCACTAACACCACCAGTTACTAAACAATCAGCTCATGCGATATACTGCACGACAATGACCGACGGTACTGACGTTCTACAACTAACTGCCCAACAGCTCTAGCACATCTTGGATGCGCACTCCAACAGCCTTCCAACTTGAAAGGTTCAAAGTTATAGGAATAACATAAGGAGGGGAAGGTGAGCGCTACCAAGATAAGCACAAGCTGAAAGTCTCAGCTGTGAAGGACGTTGGCGGATGTTCATGCATGTTGAAGACGATACTGGCAAGACCATTGGACAATACGGTCAAACCACGATTCAAGAACGCAAAGTAACATTCCACACAACTTGTGTGGCTCAAAATATGCGAAGATCAATAAAAGGGGAAGCTACATGACCAAAAAATCATGAAAAAACCGAATGCCTCAGTAAAACAGCACTGTACTTCGACTATGACAATTTTTATTATTGTATTCCACAAAGGACGAAATAGTTCTGTCCGCAGATTGAGTATTTTATTAATTTTTTACATATGAAGGGCTCCAATTCAAAACGAGATAAATCCATTTTGTGGAAATTTCAGGAAGTGCATTTTTCATATTTTCTTTTTCGTTCTGCACTGCAGCATCAGTGACATTTATCGCATTTTGGAGAAGAACACAAATTTCAGGCATCATTTTGACTGGGATGTATCGCATTTTGACCTGTAAAACCGAAAAGCTCCGGTTTTATCGAGTTTTGAATTACCTTGCTGCTCAAAGAAATCCGTTGGTGTGCATCAAGCTTGCGCCCTGTGCCAGTTAACATCCCCGCGTTCACAAGTCTAGGCCTACACAGCACTCAACACAACATTGACTCGCTTATTTGGATTTGATCAAACAATACACGGTATCTCGCATTTGCATGTATGGAAATCTCTATTCCAGTCTTTTTTGAAAAAAAACACTCTTGTCTTTTCAGCTCCATGTCCCCAGCTCAACGCATCCCTTGGTTACCTATACAATGATACGCTTTCCAATGACCCTGGAACTGTTCTTGGCATTTCGTGTCGTGTTGGCTTGACTATGGCTAGTAGTATGAGTAGCATTGACTCTATCTCATGTCAGGCTAATGGAATGTGGACAGCTCTTCCAAACTGCACAGGTATGCCATGTCTTATAATTTGCACAGCAGGAAGATAATCAGGTGCATGACGGTTTAGATTACAAACACATGCACACACACAGGCATTCATGAACATGCATGCACACACAAGCACACACGCGCACGCACGCATACATACACACGCACACGCACACACACACACACACACACACACACACACACACACACACACACACACACACACACACACACATGAGCACTGAAACGCACACTGTCTCACTTATGCACACACACACGCACACGAGATGATGAGTGCAAGTACGCTGATCAGCAATCCTAATGTATCAGTTGAGATACGATTCAAGTGTTGGAACTCACCATGAATCAATCTCCACCGTGGAGTACCGGTGAAGCAGAATTGGGATCTGTACTACGGGTTTTTCTTCTTCTTGCCGAATATTTACAAACATTCTATTCAAAAGTCTTTCTGACGTAAGACTTGATGAATTCCATGTTGTTGCAGAGAGAATGGGAAATACTCAATCTGCTCTAACTTAAAGCACTTCCTATGAATATAGCTGCATGAAGCGGTTACCACTGCTACTAAGTCGTTTTTGTTGTTTTTGCTTTCTGCTAGTGGTTATGTGCACTGTGCCAACACTCATGAATGGCAATGCAGACAAGACAATGGTGTCCTATCTTCAGAGTGTGAATTACACGTGTAATACTGGTTATAGAATGAATGGATCTGCAACAGCAACGTGCAGTGCTGATGGAACTCTACAAATGCCTACTTGCAACAGTAAGTGCCTGACTGCGATGAAGTATGAAGTCGAGCTCTGCATGATGGGAGGATTATTCCTTCAAACCCCAGGGGGTGTAGCCACCGGTCCGGATCCCAGGTTTTCGGATAACTGACACGCTACTCTCTGTATGCATAGACTGCTTTCAATGCGTGCCTGCTGATCAACATGATACGCATCCAACTGCTAAGACGATGTTTATGTTTTGAGTTCGGGTCTGGCTTTGGAAACTAACTTCGTTTTTTATTTCTACCAGGTTCTCTTTATTACTACATGCATTTCTGTTCTGTGCTAACAAGTCCATTATGTTGTCCGGACGGTTTCGTTCCTTAAAAGTTAAATAATTTCTAGGAGTCAGAAATCAACGCAAATGAAAAAGCTATTAAAATCCAGCAGGCTGTTTATTGTTACGTTCTTCTGCTGTTTTGGTTTGGGATCTCGTTTCTAGTTGTCAATTGTACCGTGCCAACTGTCGCCCATGGCCATGGTGACAAGAGAGTTCTGTCATACCTTCAACAAGTGAATTACACATGTGACATTGGTTATAGTATAAATGGATCTGAAGCAGCAACTTGCAGTGAGAATGGAACTTTGATAGAGCTGAAGCCTGTCTGCAACAGTAAGTTGTTTGATGATTGCTCTTTCAAGTATTTGTACTCATGACGCCCGCACCCACACCCGTGCCACCTTCCTCTTTGTCACCACTGCCACATGGAACTCCCTTCCGGCTGCCATTCGTACCGTATCCAGTCCGGTATGTTGTATCTATCTTGTCCGCACACACTTTGCTACCACCCGTCATCAGCCCCCTGGGTTCATTCCTAGTAGAGTAGCAATGTCATAAAGCACTGTGTTAATTTGCTGCTCCCCCCCCCTATTTTTATCCCTATATTATTTATTTTATTTTTCCCCTCAGCTTCTTCTTCTGCTGTTGTTGAGGGAAATTCCCTTGATATATGCGGAGGCCTGTAGAGAATACCTGAAAACTAAATACGAATACAAAGCCTGCAAAATTTAACTCTGACACTGAGCCCGGAATAAGAATTGTAAAATAGAGAGAAAAACCATATGGCAACGAGGTGTGTAGCTACTTTCCACGACTGTAGTAATCGTGAACCACCCAAGTTGGAAGTTGGAAGTTGGACCTCATACAGTGGAACTCGGATAAGACGTAGCACCTTGGGGAGTGGGAAAAGAACGTAGTATGCAAGATACTTCTTATCCACAATTGACCCTTGCGGCCAGTATGTGACAGGAGGAGCAATTTCAACTTGCGTTTTACAATGTCTCTCTTTGTTCTTATTCTGCTAGTTGTAAATTGCACAGTACCAACACTCATGAATGGCAATGCAGACAAGACAATGGTGTCCTATCTTCAGAGTGTGAACTACACGTGTAATACTGGTTATAGAATGAATGGATCTGCAACAGCAATGTGCAGTGCTGATGGAACTCTACAAATACCTACTTGCAACAGTAAGTGCAAATGATGTAAACCATGATGTAGTTTTAAGCATAATCTGAGAATTGTTCCTACTGTCCCCTCTACATTTACATAACGCAATGCTCGCTACATTTTGTAGTTTGAGCACTCTGGCGCTAGAGCGACGAGCTACCTTAATGTCTGTGGTGCCTCCTTTGCACCATGGCTGGTAGCTCGGCCTATTTAGCTCGTAGCTGTACTGATGAGGCCTTTATGGCCGAAACAGCTTGCTGTCTACAGCATTGGGTACATATCTAACTATATTCTTGGTGACACAAACCTAACTATATTCTGGGTGACACAAACCTAACTATATTCTTGGTGACACAGAACTAACTATATTCTTGGTGACACAAACCTAACTATAATCTTGGTGATACAGAACTAACTATATTCTTCGTGACACAGAACTAACTATAATCTTGGTGATACAGAGGCTCCTTTTTGGTATCAGGTGGGTGAAGGTATGGAAAGCACCGGAGGGAAGCGGAGAGAAAGCAGCGAGAGAACCAACACCTAATGGTGTGATATCAGTTTACTAACACCGGACATGGCGAAATTTCCAATTTCACTCAAAGTTGGGTCCTTCTACCCCTGAGTGGATATTGTTCGCCCGCTATGATGGTTTTGGTTCAGAGACCAAATCGCTTGGATATGGGGCAAAAATAAAAAAACGACTAAAATACGCACTGAAGCAAGGTACAAGAACGAGATGTCGCTGCTGTTCACAACAACAAAGCGCGGCCAAACCAACTATGTTCGCACACCGATCCAAGTTACCTAGTAATGTTTAGCCATCCAAATATCAACTGGCAACTTGTTGAGTCGCTCGAACGAATTGATCAATTCAACCTGTCCAAAGGCAGCCATTACGAAGGACATGTTCAAAGACCAGTAGCAGCGATGTTGCATCCTAACATTTGGGGTCAATAAAAAATAAAAAATCCAATCTGAAGAGCAATGTCAATAAAGCCGCTCATAACGCTAAAATCAAATCAATTCAGGAAAATTCAATTCACTTCAAAGTCGTGACACATCCGGTAAAAAACAGCAAGAAATAATATCTCGGTGCAAAAGAAGAAAAAAGGAAATAAAATGCCGCTTCATTTTAAAGGACCAAATGAAGAAAAGCAAAGAAATACCCACATCAGCGCTAAATTGCACCTTAAATTATAAACAAAAACATGATGCGTCCATTAGCATTGAGGACACTGCCATTAGCGAGGCTATACACACCACTGTTGTATCCGTCCCTCAGCCATGTCTAGTGGGCGCAATGCATTTACCGGTCGATGGTATGCAGAGCGAGCCCCTCTGATGCACATAACTGCAGCTCGGAGGAGTGCAAACGACAGACGGCATCTGACATAGGCCATAACCTCGCCGTAGGGCTAACATTTGGGGTAGACCACCATCATAGTCTGCTGCAACATGTCCCCAAGCGCCAACAAGTGGTCTTGAATAAAGTTATCCACTAAAATCACTTGAGGAACTATTATGCTAGCTGCTCCGTATACGAGAACCTTCTGGGCCATATTGCGTTATAGTTGCAGTCCTCGCATATTTGTTGCCATGGAGCAGTTCTTCTTTCTCGTCATGTTGGGCTGCGGTTCAGTAAGTGACGCTTCGTGGCGGCTTCACTCGAGTATCTGCGAGGGCAGGGATTACTCACATGTCTCCGGGCTGGTAGCGTAGCAAAGAGGCATATGGAGGCGCTCCGTGTGTGCCTTTTTGTCCCCCATTGGATTCTGGTAGTTTTAGCTACGTTTTTTATCTTGCTTAATCTAGCGAGCTGTCTCTTATAAAGTTATTATGCTTGTTTTCTCTGTTCCTTGCTCTTTTTCTCTCTCTGTCATCTCATTTCTAGTTGTCAATTGCACAGTGCCAACTGTCGCCCATGGCCGTGGTGACAAGAAAGTTCTGTCATACCTTCAACAAGTGAATTACACATGTGACACGGGTTACAGTATAAATGGATCTGAAGCAGCAACTTGCAGTGCAACTGGAACTTTGACGGAGCAAAAGCCCACCTGCAACAGTGAGTTGGTTTCACTCCTGAAATAAAACTCATTGCATTTTTCCAAAGATCTGTGATCCCCCTGGGTTAGAATTTGTAAACCGTCATTTTACGCTGTGTTCGGGAGGACCGTTCGTGTGTTTCAAGTCAGGGATATACTGTAAGATCAGATATTTTAACGTCACTTGAATTTAACGATCTTCGGATTTTTGTGGGTTAGCGCGGTGAATTTCTAATGAATTTTGCCTCAAAACTGGCAAAAAGCAGCACATGTACATATCGTTTAGTACATAACGACTTCAAATGTTACCTTTTTTTTTAATTCGTTAACTCGTTAGAATTAAATGTTCGTTAACATTACTGATTCTACCGTAGGGAAAAGATAACAATTCTACAATGGAGCATTACATCATTATGATGTACCAGGCATCTACTGTATACAATAGGGTATTGTAGTCAAAGATGGGACCATGGCATGAAATCTAAATAAGTTTTGTATATGAGCCGCGAAACGACAAAAGGGTGGTTATGTCAAGCTTTTTGAATGCGTTTTTTTTTGCAACAGAAGCAGTGAGAATTCAGCCCTTGCGCTGTGTCCATAAGGGCCTGGTCAGACTGCGGCAAATTTTGGTTGCCTGACGAAAACAGAACAGCGTCCAGAATTTGAATCGCGATCACACTACACATGTGGGGAGAGTGAAAATTCAAACTTCATTTTGAGCGTCAAGTGGCAATCTCCACGAACGACGTCAAATTCCTTCACCTTGGGGATCGCCAACACCTTCAGTGCAATCCTTGCAACCATCCTTATGAGTTTTGTTGTTGTCCGTGGCCAATTAGCTCCTCGATATCGAGATGAAAAAATCAGTGATTATCAGCGTCAATGGCGTATCAGCGTCAAATCCTGTTTGGAGCGGAAAAGCGTGGTCCGTTCTTGCTTTTTTTTGGAGCGTCAACTCTCGCTTTTGCCGCTCTGGCGGCAAGTTACTATGGAGATTCGGATTATAATCCTAGGATTATTTCGATTTTGCCGCAGTCTGACCAGGCCCTAACTCAGTTTGTGAACTTTTTGCCATAAGCACCCTTTTGTCATGGTGCGGCTCATATGCAAGTTATGTTTCCCTGACTCCGTATGAATCACTGAACCCATGTATGCACGGATTTCGGTACATCATGCAGTAGTATAATATGAAAGCCATAGGTGAAATGCCGAAATATGCGCCAAGTGCGCATATTTCTGATCAATCAGGGTATAACAAACAAATCGGATGAAAATTGGATGGTGCTCGTATACTGGAAAGATATGGACCTAACAACCTCGCAAGCGTTGTCTCAGTGCATGAAGAGCAATAACATACCATGGATGACACACCAGTGAGCACGATGCTCTTTTACGGTTTTCAAAGGTACCGAAAAAGTCTGCATGTACAATCATGTTCAAGACTGACACACAGTATACCGTGTAGAAAACATGTATGAATGACCTACCCGCTACATAAGAGATGCAATTGATACTGGTGTCATCCATGAGAAATATTAGTTGGCCTTTGGTTTTTTTTTTGGAGCTAGCTGGAGTGGTTGATAAATATGGTGGTAAAGACACACCTGGCAATATGACGGTAAACACACGCCTGCCCACACACGCTCTCTAGGTTGCAAAGTTCTGGCACAGAGCATAGCTGGAGTGGGGTTGTCTTATAAGTGAAATCCTCCTTTTGCGGCTTTAGAGAGCTAAAACGTGCTCTGTTGACCAAAACAAAATCTAAATTTTTTCCCCAATGGACAGCCTCTCCCCCTTTCCCAACCACTCCCAACCACCTTGTGACAAAGAAATGTTGCCACGATATTCTTCACCCGCAGCAGGAGGTTTGCATCAACTGCAAATCAACGATATCTCAGAACAGTTGTAGGTTCGTTCCAAGAAGACATTTTTTGTTCCCCTCTCTCAAACACATGATTTTCCAGTCATTACCTTGAGCGAAAACAGCCAAACACCCATATTGCACATCAAAACTCCCACATGGACATCACAATGGCGTAGTGGACAGCCTGCAAAAGCGACAATGACAAAATACAGTGTAGCAACCATCTAGAAAGCGATAATGCGTTTTTTGCTTTGGTCCCAAAAAGGTGGCATTTTTACATAATCTCTGGAATCTCTTTCTTGTGTACAATACCTCAATATTTTTTAATGCGGGCAGTTTTCACTTCATTTTCCAACCGTTTGCTTTGTTTTTGTTTTGCTAGTTGTAAATTGCACAGTGCCAACACTCATGAATGGCAATGCGGACAAGACAATGGTGTCCTATCTTCAGAGTGTGAACTACACGTGTAATACTGGTTATAGAATGAATGGATCTGCAACAGCAATGTGCAGTGCTAATGGAACTCTACAATTGCCTACTTGCAACAGTAAGTGCAAGAAAACATAAAATATAATTATGTAGTTGTAGAACGTTAGTGCCGTCGTTCAGTGTCGTGCAATGTTGTCGCATGAGCTGATTGTTTAGTAACTGGTGGCGTTAGTGGACATAATAGCAAAACTTGTAGTTCCTTTGTCCTTTTTCTTTTCTATAAATTAGTCCTTGGCTCTCCATCCGAGTCTACAATACTGTAAGTACGCATGGCGAGTGAGTTATTCTTTCTGGTGCCTTTACATTTTACAAGCCCTTATTTATTCTGGGTAACTCAGAGACTGATAATTGACATCGGTTGAAGCAAAACGCACACAAACACAGATTCACACCCATAGACGCACACTCTCATCTACAGTCTTATTTAAGTGACTCTCGTCTGCGTGTAGAGCACATAGCTCACTTATAAGTCATACACGTACATCATGTCCATGGTGCCTCTCCTCTGCACAGGTCCACCGCACTATTGTTTTTAAGATTTACATTATTACTTCTGCATATGAATTACATACTATGATCGCGCTGGCTCCATCCCTTATCTCCTAAGCTAGAACCCCCCCCCCCCCCCCCCCCATTCCGGTGCGTCTGCCCAGTGTAGACTCCGAGACCCACGGGCGGACGAGCTGCCCAGGCCTCACCGCTACTGCCATTTCTGTGCTGCCTTCTCGATACATAGGTATGTACACTGTACATCATTTGCACATTCACATGTCTGAAGGTTTGTGGTTTTCAATATTTAAAAAACAAACATACGATGCCCATTGAACCTGTTGAATCCTCACTTAATCTGGCGAGCTGTTTATTCTAACGTTCTTCTGCTCGTTTTCTCTGTCCCCTACATTTTTCATTGCCATCTCATTTCTAGTTGTTAATTGTACTGTGCCAACCGTCGCCCATGGCCGTGGTGACAAGAGAGTTCTGTCATACCTTCAACAAGTGAATTACACATGTGACATTGGTTATAGTTTAAATGGATCTGAAGCAGCAACTTGCAGTGAGAATGGAACGTTGACAGAGCTGAAACCTGTCTGCAACAGTGAGTTGGCAGATATGTTATCCGAGTATTTCTAAGACTATATCATCCAATTTTCAAATTATTATTATTACGCACACACTCATGGCCTAGGCCAATCAAGGAGGGGTGAGGGCGATTATAGCCAGCCATGGCAAAAAAGAAAAAAGGAAAACAAGTGCAAATCAGAACAACAATAAAAGAAGAGATTGGGCTGCAAATCAAGTTGTATTATTACTAAGTAGGTTTACGGGAAATGGTCCGAGAGATCACGAACAAAGGCAGAAGTGTTTTCACATGATTTCAGTTTTTGGAGAAGCGACTCCCAGAAACAATAGCTAATGAAAACAGTCGAGCGACTCATTGAGTGTTCAATGTCAGAGACAGACCTTAGAACATTGCAGACTCAGTGGAGGATCTTCAGTTTGGTTGTAACTCTTAGTTTCATGCCGCCAGGAAGTCATCAGACAACTGATACTGCACTGCATCTCTTCTCCCGCACTCTCCATGTTGTAGCCAACGGCTTTCCTTCGCTCTTCAACTCCCAAACCCCTTGGCGATCTCTCTTGCATGTTGCCCGCCATCTTACTGGCACCTCCAATCCTCTGCTGTGCACTGCCTCCCCAATGCCTGCTGCTCGCCACCCTCCTGACACTCACACTCGCCGTGTTGTTTCTCCTAGCACCTTGGCCTGCATTAGCTTTTTGCCAATACCTTACACCGCCAGACTTTGTGCCAACCTGAACCTTCAGCTAAAATCGTTTACGCCTGTGACTCTATGTTTTGCGGACAACAGGCGTCTGTGAGCATGAAAGCGCAGACAGAAGCATTGTGGAGGCAGTGTACAGCAGATAAGTGGAGGTGCCAGGAGGATGGCAGGCAACAGGCAAGTGAGATCCCTGCACTGCTGGGTAGATCCCAGTATCAATTGATGATTTCCTGGCAGCATGAAACTCACAGTGACAGTCAACCTGAATGACCTCCGCTGAGTCTGCTACATAATGTATCATCCAATTTTCATTCATTTGGAATCTCAAAAGTTGGGCTAACGCGTTTCTTTGCCTTATCAACTTGCCAAATATCACCAAGAAGAAGCACTCAAAAGATATCGTCGGAGTGGACCATTTTAGTTGAAAATTTTATAGTGTGACAGTTATTAAAATGGCAATAAATAAGATAAATTGTGCACTCATAACAACAGCAAAAATGAAGAAAGTCAAGTTCCATAACGTTTTCTTGTGACTGTCATCAGTGGAACGCCGTCACATAAAAATGTAATAACTAAAACACACACTTATATACATGTAGCTAATATGGTTTCAGGTAGAAATACAGCAGCTAACAAGTACAAAAAGCGAAGTTTGCACCTTTGCAATGTGTGAAAGGTGCAAAACCCATGAACTTGCGAGTTTGCATTCCACTTACGGAAAGTCTACGTAGAGTACATAGATAGGGCTGTGATAACGTAGGTGTGCAGTAAGTGGATTGGGGTACAAATTTAAGATTCTCTCCCCAGGTCGATCTGGTCGTACACTGCCGCGTTCGGAGTTTTCAAGGGCAGTTACGGGGTTTGAAAACTTCATATGGCGGAACACAGATCCGCATGCAGTTTACGTAAGACTTTCCGCAGATCAACTACGTTTTTGCTAAGATAACTACGTCATGCGGAACCTCTCTATTTTCTACCTTCGCAGACGGAAGTTCTACACTCGAAACAGCTGTATGAAGTAATTGTGTACCAAAGGATGTGTTACTTTGCTGGTGGTGTGCTGCGGCAACGTGTCAAGATCAGCTTGACAGTGCAGTGATGGTGTGAGCATTGATAAAGTGTTGGTGTTTTTCACTTTCTTTCTCCCAATTCGTTCTTTGTTTCTTGTACTGCTAGTTGTAAATTGTACAGCACCAACACTCCTACATGGCAGTGCAGACAAGAAAACTGTGTCATACCTTCAGCATGTGAATTACACGTGTAATACTGGTTATAGAATGAATGGATCTGCAACAGCAACGTGCAGTGCTGATGGAACTCTACAATTGCCTACTTGCAACAGTAAGTGCAGCTGAATGGTATTTGTAGACTCCCCTGCAGGTGAACTCAAAGTCGAACCTTATTGCGAATGGAGGTATTCCCTGCCGGCAAACGATCTCATCGGGCCTGGTCCCACGTGCACTGTTTTGGCGAGACCGCTAAAGCAGCGCCTCAAAATTTGAAATAATATTGTTTTGAGCCACTACTGTACTCGCAAGTCCAACCTGGCCTAGCAGTGCGAGCGCTGTTCGTCTCCGACAAGAAATCTCACCAGGCAGGAAGCTGAAAGCGAGTAACAAATCAAGGACGTTGTTCCGAGTGCTGGTCTCATCCGCACAGTCACAACGTGCTGCATTTCATCTCTCTTAGCTGCACGACTAACAGCTCTCATAGCTAGCTAGCAGATGCCGGTGGGTTTCAAACGAGAGGTGGAGAGCACTGCACGTCAGAAAAAGAAGGATTCCCAGGAAGACGGCTGCGCAGTCACTGTGCCTAGTTGCTCTCTGCAGTAGTAGCTTGTGTCTAGCTGAGCTGAGTAGTATACATTAATACACACAGTGTCCACTGACATGACCAGGTCTGGTCTGAACGCTGAATGCACTGACTGACTGCCTGCAGATTACATGAAACGACTTGAAAGAATGCCACAATGTCGCACTGGTGGCCTTATATCGCACGCACCTAGACTGCACAGCTATTTTGTGCTTATGTGAGTGTGGCCGCAGTCCACAATTTGTCGCCGAAAGCGACAGCAAAAATGTGAAGTGAGGCGCGAAAAAAGCGGTGCCGTAAATTCATGTGGGACCATGCCCTAAGCTGCAAAGGTGTACTCTGGTGCAGAGCTCTCCTTCTCAATTCATGCACAGAATAGGCGTCCAGTGCAAACTGATAGTATTGGCAAAAAGGAGAACTCTGGACCAGAGTGTAAAGTACAAAATTTAATACAGGTTGAATCAACTTTTTTTTTCAGAGAGATTTTCCAAATCTATGACCATTGCAAAGCGGAAAGATTACATCATGGCGTGAATTACAGTACTTCCTCTGCGTCATCGAAATTAGAGAGGTTCAGTGACTCGTTTTTCATGAACGGGACGAGTGCTGACACCCAGTCCGGGTTAGAGTCTCGTTGACATCTCGTTCAGAAGTTTCGTTTTTACGAATCCGGCCTCTCTGATTCGCATGCAGCTCCCAGATCGATCTGCCCCAGAAAGTGTGCACACTTTTTGACTTTTTTGAAACATTTTCATCTTTGTCGATTATCGATTCTTTCGTTGTGTTTGGTGTGAATGACATCAGTGATATCACTGGCCTGACACAACAACTAAAGAAAAATCGACACTAAAACAAACTAAAATTTTAAAGAGAAAGAAAATGAAACTTGACAATCTGCACACGATGACAACTCCATTTATGACAATGATAGCAGTAGTGGAAGTTTACATCATATCATGAGTAATATTTCAAATGACAGGGCTGGTTTTCACGCCATATTGAGTTTTTCACTTCCTTTTTCCAATGTTTTTTTCTGCCGTATTGTTCTGCTAGTTGTAAATTGCACTGTGCCAACACTCATGAACGGCATTGCGGACAAGATAATGGTGTCCTATCTTCAGAGTGTGAATTACACGTGTAATACTGGTTATAGAATGAATGGATCTGCAACAGCAATGTGCAGTGCCGATGGAACTCTACAAATGCCCACTTGCAACAGTAAGTACAACATTTATAGCCGGCAATCACATGGCACCAAGTATATCGAAAATCAACATAATTTTGAGAACCAGCAACACTTTCAACGAGGACGAAATAAAATTGGCCGAACGAAGCCTAGAGGAAGAAATAATTATTATTACCCTCTCCAATTCGCCATCACGATACTGACATAGCTCCGAAACGATACCCATACTGGCCAACCCTCCCGTTTTTCCCGGGAAAATCCCGGAAAATCAACACTCCTCCCGGGGTCCCGGGGATTTCAAGCAAACTCCCGGAAAGACCAAAGTTTTGTCTGATACAGGATTTTCCTGAAAACTCCATGGTTTCTCCCCGAATGTCCCGGTTTTTTGAACTTTTTTCAAAGGTATGTGCGGTGCTCATTCGCACTTCGAACTGTGCACAGCACTTTGAAGACCTGACCATGCAAGATCTGCACTGACAAAGTGACAGGCGGGCGCCGACTGATCATACTGCACTACAGCCTAGTATAGGGTCGATCTGTGCTGTACGCACAGCTGCAGAGTCGAACGTTTTTATGGCGGGAAAAGCTCTTTTTCACTTGTTTGTTGTGGCATCCAGGGATTTTGAGAGAAATCCAGGGATTCTGCATGTCTTGTCAAGGGATAGAGATTGTGGTGGTTGGTCAGTATGGATACCCCTAAAATCCACAAAAAAACTGTACCCCCAACGCCGCACTGATTTGGGGTGAGAATTTTCTATGATATTCAAAATGTACTAGGAACACTCAAAAATCAGCTCCTCATCGTACCTTTGTCGCTCTCTACTCCTTTCTCAAGGCACGAAGGCCGTCTCTCCACTTTCAAACCGGAAAGAATGCTTACTAATCGTTTTTTTCAGCTGATCGACGAGCGAAGGTCCCTTCGCTCGTCGATCAGGTGAAAAAACGAGGCTGCATGCCTGAGTACATGAGTACAGGTATGCAGTATTATTTCAATGTTTCTGCTCCAAACAGCAGCTAACTTTGACTGGCTACGAAGATTACATCAAAGGGTCAATCAACAATCATTTTCTTCAGTTTTTTTCGGCAGTACCTTCTCCTTGTGCTTGGCGCAGGCCTTAAATCATACCTCGGAGAAAATATATTGTTTTGAACCTCGGAGGTGTACACAAAATACAACCCTCAGATGTCCTCAATTTTTGTCATGATCTAAATTATGATCAAACGAATGATGGGAGATTTCTTCTTTTAGTGTTGTGTTCACTACTAACACCTCAAAAGTTTCAGGATCGCACAGACGCCACAAGACAAAAGGTCACGTAATTCTTTACGGACTATAATGAATGAACAGTAGAATACATTGAGAAGAAGAGACTGGAAAAATACGAACTACATCGGAAAGAGAACTCTAGAACACTAAAGAAAACAAACCACAGCCTCAAGGAAAAGAACAACGCATGAGGGGTAAAGCGCTGGCCAGCCACAACGTCCGTCCAACTTTGGCATGAGCGTACAGAAGAGCGTACAGCGCTCGGAAAGCGGAAGCTAAGTTTGGCGGCAAAGCGACAGCAATAGTACGGCGCGCGGCACATAAGCAGTACGAGGCGAGGCACGTATACGCATGTGCGGCAAACATTACACACCATGTACCATATATGCATGAACAGCGCGGGGCGCATACTAACTCATTCAACATCAGTGCGCGGCGCAGGCATCTAGCTAGCTGGCGCAAGCATGATCATAATTGCATGCCATCACGCAATCAGCGCACATAAATCGCGCATCAAATAAATAAGTAATCAAACACAAATCAACACATCAACTAAATAAATCAACGAGCTAGCAAGAACACAATTCAAAAATGCAACGAAGAAATAATTACTATTCTAGTCGGTTATTCGCATGGGACCAAGCGCAATGTCCAAGCTGATGAACTGTGATTGCACAAGGTAAGCCCAAGCTCCTGAGCTAACCGTTCTGGTGAGCAGTCTTCTTCGTGCTGCAAACACACACTACACAATGTGTCGTATCTCGTAACAAGTACTGTACCAAATCACAACGAACACTAACAATACGCAATAGTAAACAATAATCAAAAACACTACGCAAAAAAGCAAAGCAAGCAGCACCTAGCCAGGGAGACAAGCAGGAGTCACCGTCGCAACGAGATCTCGACGACACCCCAGAAGACCTTTCTCCGACACGATACACAACATTCTCCCCACCAAAGGGCTTCAACCACACTGATCACAAATCAAGACGAGGTGGTGGTCGAACGGTATGACGAGATCGACGCGTAACTTGCGGTTCAACGGTCGTCGAAGGTATTTCAACATCACCGACGACGTTGACTGGATCAGCGCTCGCGGGTGTCTGCGGCTGCGGCTCAGCGTCCACAGCAGGTGGCTCAACATGCTCCTTCGCTACTTCTAACGGAACCAAGCGTTGAATGGGCCGTAGCATGGACGATTGGCCAACTTGGACTTTGGCCACCCTGCACTTGCCATCTCTTCCAGGATACAGCTCTGCGACCCTACCCAAGCGCCATGATTGCCGCTTCCGGTTGTCGTCGGCAATAAACACAACGTCGTTCACGACAATCGGAGTTGACTTCGACCGATGATACTCACTGAGACGAATGAGATACTCAGACGACCAACGCTGGTTGAGGTGCTCGTAGACGGTGTGGACATACTTGACTCGAGCGGACAACTGCCGTGGATCGAGTGGTCTATCCGACGAGGCAATACCGGTTGCAAAGATGTCTCCCAACATCATGGCTGGAGTCAGCGGCGACTCGTCAGCTACATCCGTAGAAACCGGAGTGAGGGGTCGAGAGTTGACGACTCTCTCGATCTCCGTCAAGACAGTGAACAGCTCGTCTCGACTCAATGACGCTCGACCGAGAACCTTCTTCAAGGGAGCTTTCACACATGCCACCAGACGCTCATAGAACCCTCCATGCCACGGGGCAGATGGCGGATTGAAGAACCACGGGATTGCCACCTTGTCTGCGGCGGACTTGAACGTCGTAGCATTATCTGAACGTATACGCAGCGGCTTCCCACGACGGGCGATGAAACGACGCAATGCTAGCAGGAACACCTCCGTCGACAGGCTATCCACGAGCTCTAGGTGCACTGCGCGAGTAGTACCGCACACGAAGAGTGCGACCCACACTTTCTGAACATTTGATGAACTGAGCACGTACAAAGGACCTGCATAATCAATACCTGTGAGACCGAATGGCTGGTGGTGCTTCACCCTGTCTGAGGGCAACGGCGGCATCTCCTCAGCAGCAGTCTGTGCGCGAAATCTGCGGCAAACAATGCACTTCTCCGACACGCTACGAAGAAAACGACGAGCTCCGAGAATCCAGAACTGCTGTTGTAGAAACGCAAGCACGCTCTCTACACCCTGGTGCATTCGCTGAAGGTGAGCATCACGCAGAAACAACTCACTTAGATGACATCTGCCCAGGATGATCGGATGCTGAACCTCGTAGGACAGATCGCTCTCCTGCAGACGACCACGAACTCTGAGCAAACCAGCTTCATCCAGAAACGGAGACAACTTGAACAGCTTTGAACCCTTCTTCAGTGGCTCCTTGCTCCGCAACTGGGACAACTCCTTGGGGAAGCATTGCTCTTGGATGGCGCGAAACATCACAGACTCAGCAGATGGAATCAATTCTGCACGCGAAACACCCTTGTGTCGCCATGACAGCATACTTGCGACCAAACCGCGAGCTCGTTGCCACTTGGAGAACTTCTCCCACGGCCAAACAACTGGAGTGTCAACCTCCACAGCCGACACGCGTGCTTCGGTGACGGACTCATTGGTGCTCTGAAACGAGATGACTGGTGGCCACTGAGACTCATCACTCAACCATGACGGACCATGCAGCCACATCTCCTTCTGCAAGTCACACACTGGGACACCACGTGAGACAAGATCTGCAGGGTTGCTAACTCCTGGACAGTGACGCCATTCTACTTGCAGCTTCTGCGAAACTTCTTGCACTGCAGCAACTCGATTAGCAACATACGTCTTCCAGTGATACGACGGCTTTGAGATCCAGTGCCATGTGGTTAGGCTGTCTGTCCACCCCACAATCCTTTCAATTGGCACTCTCAATTCATTGACGACAAAGGACAACGTCTTCACGCCAAGACACACAGCCGAAAAATTCCAGACGCGCAAGAGTGGGACGTACAACAGGTGCAACCTTCGCCTTCGCACACAACAAAGAAGACGTCAAACCGGACACAACATAGAAACAACAGCCATAGCCCTTCTCGGATGCATCTGAGAATACATGCAACGTGACTGGAGCATCTGGAGTACACCCGATCCATCTGGGGATTTTAACGGAAGAAAGCGCTGCGAGCTCTCCCCACCATGAAGCACATCGGACAGCCAAATCAATAGGGAATGGGTCATCCCAACCACCGCCGAGCTTCCAACTCTCTTGCAACATCATCTTGCCTGGCACAACTGCGGGTGACGCCCAACCTAGCGGATCGAACACAGCGGCAACACAACGCAACAACGCACGACGAGACCAACCAGACACTTCCTTGGGACACTCAACATCACCGAGCGCAGCCACCGAAATACAATCTGACTCGGTGTTCCACACAATACCCAGTGCCTTGGAACCAGCCTCGGGGTCTGAGGTCATCGTGTTCCCTCGCCACTTCCGCAACTCCATGCCTGCTCCCTGCAAAACATTAACGCTATACTCCTGCAGCTTTTCAGCATCCGCACAGCATGGCAAGCTAGAAACGCAATCATCAACATAAAAACTACGCAGCAGCAGCTCTATGATATCATGCTCAGCAGCAGAAGCAGACTCGAATGCACTATCGAGATGAAAGCGCAGCACAGCACTAAGTATGAAAGGAGAACAATTCACTCCAAAAGGCAGCTTCTTTAAACGCCAGATACACATTTCTTCGCTACCTATCTCAGGCCAAACAAAACGCAGATATGGCCTATCTTCTTCACGCATTCCGATCATAAAAAAGCCTTGCGAATATCGGCTTGTACAGCACATTCATACTCACGGAACCTGAGGAGGATACCAGTGAGATCCGGTAGGAGTGATGGCCCGGGATCGACCATGTCGTTTAGGGATGGTGCTCCGGTGCAGGCGGCGGATGCATTGAAGACGACCCGTGTCTTCGTCGTTGAGGCGTCGCTACGGAATACGGCATGATGCGGCATGTAATAGCCGGCTTCCTCCGGGTGCGGTTCCTTTTCAATGGCATCCAGCTTCAAGTACTCAGTGATGAGGACGTCATCATACGCTGGACGTTGACCTCGTCTCTGTAGCTGCTTCAGCAGTGAGTGTGCCGCTGCCATCGCTTGGTTTAGGTTGGCTGGCGGACGCTTCTCAGATCGCCATAGCAATCCCACTTGGTAATGAGGGCCTTGCCGCTCTATCGGGAAGTCCGGTAACGTCTCAGCTATTTCCGGCACCTCTTCCATCTTCCACAGTCGGTCAAGTTCAATACAACTCACACTGACGGTCGCTGACTTGGTTTCACTATTAGCCGGTCCTGACAGCACCCAGCCTATTTCAGTGTGCCAGGCCGTCTCTCCATTGATTTGCTCCTTGCGGAGAAGGAACTCATTGCAGTAGTCAGCTCCAATCAGCATGTGCACTTCGCTTGATCCGGCCTTTGTCGAGTCATCAGACAGCTGCAATCCCTGTGACTGCCAACGTGCAACTGTGCTGTCTGCTAGCGGATCGAATCGGAGACCTAGCGACTTCTTTTGCCAGGCATTGACGGAAATGGACTTCGTTGCACCCTTGATGGTGACACGGTACCTGTCCATCTTTTCAAACTTCGGCTCCACGTCAAACGCCTTCAGCCTGACAGTTTGCGATCCAAGGTGTGCCGGTTGCAGCGAGTTCACCAGTGGCGCGGTGATGAACGATGCCTGCGCACCTGGGTCGATGAATATGCGTACACTGGCCTTTCGGCTAGGTCCTTGTACCTCAGCCACGCCGGTCATCAAGTGCACGCTGTTAGCACTACATTCATACGTACCGACTTTCGATTCGGCTATCGGTTCGGATGTTACCTATTTGTCCTCTCTGTGCAGTAGACTGTGGTGTCGCTTGTTGCAGTGCTTGCAACGACCCTTGTTCTGACAATTCATCACTCGATGTCCTGGTCTCAGGCAGTTGAAACACAGTCCCTCTGCCTTGACGTACGCGTTTCGGTGCTCAGACGCCATAGCTGACAATTTCTTGTTAGCTTCATCAACGCTGACCGTCAAACACTCTGCCGACGCAAACGGTATACGTTTGTCGCTGGTGCTAGACTTGGCAGGCTTCAGCTTGCTACGTCCGTGGGATGTTTGGTAAGCCATACCATCCTCCGCAAACGCCTTCAAGTCCTTCGTGTAACATCTCTTCTCGATCAAGAAGGCCTTAGTTTCTGCCGACACAGCTTCTAGCAGGACTTGACGTACGACACATCCGAACAATTCAGTGTCGTCCAGCTCACCGATTTGTCCGCGGCTAGAGGTACGGCTAGGCCTGGCGAGTTTTGCCCACTTCTCCGTCTCGCGCGTCACTCGTACCACAAACTGGTAGAAACTCTCCTCACTTTTCTGCTGTATGGCCATCAGGGCTTGCCACGCTTTGTCGGCGGTCTTCCCATGCGCCATCAGCAGCTCGCGCTTCGCTTCGGCAAAGGTGTTGCAGCCATAGCATGCACCTTCCAACTTGCTGCCAGCAACAGCCACGCGCAAGCGGATCAGGTACTCGTCGTCGCTGAACTCATTTTGCTTTGCCACATCCTCGAACAGTTCGAGATAGGTCTCAACAGTCTGCTTACCGTCGAACTTCGGCATCTTGATGGCAGCCCTCTTGCTCGCTAAACTGCCATTCGTCGTATTCAACAAAGTGCTCTCATCACTCTGAGTCTCTCGTGCGTGCTGGACTTGCAACTCCAAATCTGCAATCCTCGCAAGCAGCTGCTCATCATCTTTCCTTTCCAATCTACTTCCTGCTCGTTCGTCGCGCTCTCTGTCTGCACGCACTTTCTCCTCGTGCTTCTCGATACGCTCCTCTACGTAAGTACGCAATGCCTCTCCAGTGTAGCCATAAGCTTGACCATTTGCGATCAGCTTCGCTTCTACCTCATCCATGTTCACGCGTCTCTATCCTGGCGTGGTCGCCAAAATGTTGTGTTCACTACTAACACCTCAAAAGTTTCAGGATCGCACAGACGCCACAAGACAAAAGGTCACGTAATTCTTTACGGACTATAATGAATGAACAGTAGAATACATTGAGAAGAAGAGACTGGAAAAATACGAACTACATCGGAAAGAGAACTCTAGAACACTAAAGAAAACAAACCACAGCCTCAAGGAAAAGAACAACGCATGAGGGGTAAAGCGCTGGCCAGCCACAACGTGCGTCCAACTTTGGCATGAGCGTACAGAAGAGCGTACAGCGCTCGGAAAGCGGAAGCTAAATTTGGCGGCAAAGCGACAGCAATAGTACGGCGTGCGGCACATAAGCAGTACGAGGCGAGGCACGTATACGCATGTGCGGCAAACATTACACACCATGTACCATATATGCATGAACAGCGCGGGGCGCATACTAACTCATTCAACATCAGTGCGCGGCGCAGGCATCTAGCTAGCTGGCGCAAGCATGATCATAATTGCATGCCATCACGCAATCAGCGCACATAAATCGCGCATCAAATAAATAAGTAATCAAACACAAATCAACACATCAACTAAATAAATCAACGAGCTAGCAAGAACACAATTCAAAAATGCAACGAAGAAATAATTACTATTCTAGTCGGTTATTCGCATGGGACCAAGCGCAATGTCCAAGCTGATGAACTGTGATTGCACAAGGTAAGCCCAAGCTCCTGAGCTAACCGTTCTGGTGAGCAGTCTTCTTCGTGCTGCAAACACACACTACACAATGTGTCGTATCTCGTAACAAGTACTGTACCAAATCACAACGAACACTAACAATACGCAATAGTAAACAATAATCAAAAACACTACGCAAAAAAGCAAAGCAAGCAGCACCTAGCCAGGAAGACAAGCAGGAGTCACGGTCGCAACGAGATCTCGACGACACCCCAGAAGACCTTTCTCCGACACGATACACAACATTTAGCTTTCATGACATTTACTGCTATGATCTGGCGATATTTTGCGTGATGCAGGGACTCGTAATTATTGGATTTGTCGTCAGCTAGAAGCGCAACTTTTCTACGTCTAGCTTATGGGACAAACTATTCTCCTCAACACGCCACACACCAACAGGCCAAGAGGTTTTAGAGCGAGAGTAAATCAGTTTTTTCTCTTTTGAGACAACGAGACAGCTGACACCGAGACAAGACGAGATGAAGGAATATATAATGAAGGCGTTCAACGGGGACAAGACGAGAAAGTGTGTATACAACGGGGACAGAAGACAGTGTGGCCGCATGTACACAGGAGCAGCAGGTATGACAAAGAATCACAAATGCAGCAGCAGGTATGACAAAGAAACACAAATGCAGCAGCAGGTATGACAAAGAAACACAAACGCAGCAGCAGGTATGACAAAGAGCTACGCATAAACAACGAAGAGCTACACGTGCAGCCACATGTACAAAAGCTTCGTTTAGAGCAGCATTACAAGAATGGCATACTCAGCTGACTGTGGAGGAAAACACTCAACCATGAATATATGCATGTACTGGAACGCACGCACACATGGATTCTCTCACAAACAAAGGAACTCTTGCATGCACCCGCATGCACACACCCAGGACCCCGAAATCAAAATATGAAAATTGAGGATACCATATCTTGCACTGGATTGATATATTTAATGTCGAATAACAAACAGGCAGAGTTGCCTTATTACATGAGATCGACTCCACGCACACAAGTATAAGCAAGAGTGCATAAACAAGAGTATGCAACTGTCGTTATGGCCCAGTGCGCGGCGCGCTGCCTTCATTACGTAACTTGCCTTCATCACGCTCTGAAAGCATGCATTCAAACTCACAATTTCTCGTACGGGCCCATCCGTTTTTGCTCGATTCGTTCCAGTACCTACGCGATCTCTGAATTCTGGCGCGTGAACTCCAGTTCCGTACGAAAGTTCATTTCAAACCAGAGGGAAAGTGCGGTGTTTGATTTTCCGCAGTGCGCGGACTGCAGCTGAATGATGTAATGAAGGCAGCGCGCCGCGCATCTGGCCCATAGAAAAGAGATCACAGTTGCATACTCTTGTTTATGGACTCTTGGTATAAGGTAAAGGAAAATGTTAAAGGAAAAAAGAAAAAAAGAAAAAATGTCCTATAACACCACCAGTTACTAAACAATCAGCTGATGCGATAACATTGAAGAAAGATTACATACGAAAATCGATTTTGAATAATAAAAATCCTTTAAAATTCCATTAACTCGTTGTTGTCTGGCCATGTGTGCATCTATTATACTCTTTATTGCACTTATAAAATTGCTTTCTCCACGCCGACTCTTTAAAGATTACATAATTATTTGATTAGTGAGCAACGTCATTGAATTTTCAGGTGGGATAAAAGAGCGGTCTGGAATTGACCTGGTATCTCCAGTGATCGTATAGATACAGGCAACTTTTTCCAAAGAGCAGGATATTGATATGATGGGCTGTGTGTGGAGGCTGTAGATATGATCCTCGGGGAAAAGAAGCAGGGGAACATCTTTGCTCCTTGTTTTACGGATGTGTGACAGAGGTGTAACCAGGTCATGAAGAAGCACACTACAGTTATCATGAATTACACGAAATGCTAGCAGGAAGAGTTTGCGGCAAATACATTGATGGCAGGGGTTGAATGTCGAGGCGTTCATAAACCTGTATATTATGATGGCGGAGAAGATATAGATGGATGCCGCACTTCGGGTTCTAGATCGTATAATCTGCGACGAGTTTAACCATTCGAAAAATTAATAGTTTGAAAACTCCATCATGTGGGCAAAGAGCTCAGTTAGGAGTGACGCCATCAAAATAGACTTAAATGAGGCAAGCCGTTTCTCCGACCATTCTCCTTCTTTAGTCAATCTGTCTCGCATGATTTATGTCTTTATCTCATTTCTAGTTGTCAACTGTACTGTGCCGACTGTCGCCCATGGCCGTGGTGACAAGAAAGTTGTGTCATACCTTCAACAAGTGAATTACACATGTGACACTGGTTATAGTATAAATGGATCTGAAGCAGCAACTTGTAATGAGAATGGAACTTTGACAGAGCTGAAACCTGTCTGTAACAGTAAGTTGAGCCATTTCCTGGTAACAAACACTACTTTTTCAAAGATATGTATTCCAAACATCTCTGACCACAATCACAATTCAACCTTAATTGACTTGGAATCGCCGCAGATTCTCAGAAAACATGATCATCTGCCAAATATCCATACAGAGCAGATTCACCGAAAGCATTGGTTCACCGAATAGTTGGTACAAGTGAGGCTGCATGCCTGAAGACATGACTACATGAGTACAGGTATGCAGTAAATAGTCAATTTCAATGTTTCTGCTCCAAACAGCAGCTAACTTTCACTGGCTACAAAGATTACATCAAAGAATCAAACAACAAGCAATTCCTTCAGCTTGTTGGCAGAAAGCTTCTTCTTGTGCTTGGCTCAGTCCAAAATTCATACCTCGGAGGAGTAATAAAATTACTACTTCCAGATGTCCTCGATTGTTTGCCATGACCTGAATTATGATCAAACGAAAAATGGGAGAATTCTTCTTTTAGCTTCCATGACATTAATTTCACTCCTGCGACCTTGCGATATTCTGCATGACGCTGAGACTCGTTTAGTATTGGCTTCATTAAGAGCAGCGTTACAAGAGTGGCATACTCAGCTGACTGTGGATGAAAGCACTCCTTCATGAATATACGTATGTACTGGAATGCACGCATACACGGATTCTCAGACACACACGCACGCACTCTTGCATGCACCCGCACATGCACACTACCAGGACCGCGAAATCAAGATGTGAAAATTACAAAATACCATATCTTGTAATAGATTCAAACTGTTTGCGATTCTTCTCTTTCAGGAGAAAATCCACACGCTACAATGTACATTGTACATTGTTATTATTATTAAAAGCTTCTCTGCGTTGGCATCAATGCAATGTAGATATACACAGCATGAATAGCTTTCGCATAAGCCGAAGCGACAACAGCCAAACAGGGTACCGGTATTGATGGCGATATAAAAAACAATATTATGCGATAAAAATACGTGACGAAAATAGAATACAATTAAAACAAGCAAACGAGCAGCTCAACCGATTTGAATTTGAATTTGCTGATCAAATATACATTGTACATGTATAATGATAATGGAGGAGAAGATGTGGATGGATGCTACACAGATCATAATAATAATCTTTGATGAGTTTAACCATTTGAAAAAAACGTTTGAAAACTCCATCATTTGGGCCAAGAGCTTGGTTAGGACGATGGAATCAAAATAGACTGAAATGCGGTAAGCTTTTTTTTCTTCGAGCCTTTGTCTTCTTTTGTCTACTGGTTTCCTTACAATTCATGTCTTTATCTCATTTCTAGTTGTCAATTGTACTGTGCCATCTGTAACCCATGGCCGTGGTGACAAGAGAGTTCTGTCGTACCTTCAACACGTGAATTACACATGTGACATTGGTTATAGTATAAATGGATCTGCAACAGCAACTTGCAGTGAGAATGGAACTTTGACCGAGCTAAAACCTTTCTGTAACAGTGAGTTGAGTCATTTTCTGGGAACAAACCTTGCTTTTTCAAATATTTGTGTTCCAGGCATCCCCGAGCCGCAGGCTCTCAGAAAACAATCATGTTCATCTGCCAATTGTACATGAAGAGTAGATTCATCGAAGGCATGTTTCACCATGTTTAGTTGGTAGCATAATTGCAGTTAGAGGGCATAAGTGCATACCAGACGTACTGATCACATGGGGCTGTCCCAGACACTGCTTGTCTCACTTGAATCTTTGTGGCAACGTTTTGGAATTTAGAAGTTTCTCGCGACATTGTGTGTTGTTTTTATAAGCAATTTTTTAGGCTTTCATCATTCATGGTTTGATGGCTATCACGCCCACCATGCCATGGAAGTCGTTGAAGACATATCAATTGTCGGCAAGGGCGCGAAAGCTAAAGCAGCTTGAATGAGTGAAATGAACCACTATGGCTGCCCGGTGCTTTTGTGTCATACATACACATACAATTATTGCATTTCAGGACGGACAGCATGTCACTTCCGTTCTCAAATGTCCTTCTTTGTTCTTGTTCTGCTAGTTGTAAATTGCACAGTGCCAACACTCATGAATGGCAATGCGGACAAGACAATGGTTTCCTATCTTCAGAGTGTGAACTACACGTGTAATACTGGTTATAGAATGAATGGATCAGCAACAGCAATGTGCAGTGCTGATGGAACTCTACAAACACCTACTTGCAACAGTAAGTACAAGAAAACGTAAAGAATAATACTTTAATTCCCATAGCTATGCAAAAGACATTATTTACGTTACGTATGGTCTGGCTCTAGCCAGGGTCCACACAGCTTTAATTCCGGTTTTTTTCTTTGTGCCTGACGACGTCGGCATGCCTGGCGGTTTCCGGTCCAGTACCGTACCATCAAAGACAGCTGGCCACATTACTCAAATAGGGCTTTCAACTGCAAGATCATAACGTGAAGCAACTTATGAATGTGTATGTATGCGAAGTGCATCGGGGGATGCATGCAGGGCGAGAGTGTGGGTTCGAATCCCATATTGTGCCTTGAGAAAGTTGGGGAAATGAAAAAATGTATAACATCGCTTTGTTTTTGTTGCCCAAGTCATCAAAGTCACAGGGTCGCATTGTCGTTCGAATTATCATTCAAATGTTTTTGGGTGTGCTGCTAATGGGCAGGGAATGCAAGGATCGGGTAGATTGCAGTGTTTTAATGGGCACAGTTGTTGTATAAATGGAATGCTGAGATCGTTAACGGAGAACTATGAGGAAAAGCAAAATGACAGGGGTGACAGTGTTGAAGCTTTGATCAGATGGCGTCGGCAGGAGTGTCTACACACAGAGTAGAAGATGGGAGAAGAGAGGTCCCGCCGCTTCGACAGTTACTGTGCTTGCGAAAGGCTGACAACAAGAAACAACGGAGCAAATATTCCGTCGTTTGGAGACTCGCCGACTTCGTCAACAGATGTGCAAACAGCAAGAGGGTGCTGGCCAGGCATCCAGTCGGCAGGAGAAAAGACGTGACCATGCCCAAACTTGTTGAGTATCCAGTGACTGCGGTCCATAGGCATAAGGCGATCATCAGTGACTGCGGTCCATAGGCATAAGGCGATCATAAGGCGATCATCTATGCAATCTATGCCGCTATGCAAAATACGTTACTTTGTCGCCTACATAATCATTGTATTGCAAAAAAACATTTCCATCAGTTCGAATAACATTCCTAATGCGCTGGGCAAAAAAAGCATAGTGTAGGGCCCTGAGCTTTAACGCTCTCTCGTTACACATTGCGAGTGAGTTATTCTTTCTGGTGCCTTTACATTTTACAAGCCCTTATCTATTCTGGATAACTCAGAGACTGATAGTTGACATCGGTTGAAGCAAAACGCACACACACACACACACACACACACACACACACACACACACACACACACACACACACACACACCACACCACACACACACACACACACACACACACACACACACACACGCACACACCACACCACACACACACACACACACACACACACACACACACACACACCTTGACCTTGACCTTGATCTTGCCCATTGCGTATGCAATGATAGCGAATGTCGGAAAGTTCAAGTGAGAACACGAGCGCAGAACTTGGCATGTCGTTTCAGGTCTCCTGGTCGACGAAATGGGCGTCCACAGACACATAGAAGAGGATCAGGAGCGGGCCGTGGCGGTGGGGTGCTACTCGCAACTTGTCTCCAGCCGGGACGATCTTGGCAACTCTCAAGCCAGGTGGTCACGCCGAGGTCCGCCAGGTCAGTCGATACCACATCTCGCCACCTCTTCTTCGGGCCGTGACGAGGACGGGGGCCGGTAGCTCGCCGAACAGCAATTGCTTCGGTGCGCGTGAGTCGTCCATCCTGCCGACGTGACCCAGCCAACGAAGCCGGTGGCGACGGATGATGCGGGTGATATCAGGGTCAACACCGAATGTAGCTGCCACACACACACACACACACACACACACACACACACACACACCTGTCCTGTCCTGTAGAGTCACTGCCGCAAAAGTGTCACGTGATCCCATCACTGGGAAACTTGAGAAGAGAGAGAGAGGGCACGACGCCCAATGACGTTCCAGGTGCACGGGTATTCGCATCCGCTTGCCGCATATGCACACGTGCTGGAAGGTTGAGCGTTCCTCTGCTGTTGGTCTATGGGCCACCCTTGAACAGTGATGCCTGCCCCGTCCCCAGACACCACGAAAGCAGCAACCACACCTGTCACAATGCGCGGCACAACATCCCTCCGCCGGTGCCGACGCTCCGGTAGCTCCAGGTGGCACTGTGGCATCCACCGTCGAGGCACACACATGCCGGACCAAGCCACCGCGGCTTCTCAGCCACCGTCCACACTGCCCGCACTGACCGGCGCCCCGCTGCTCAGACACAGGCCGTGCACGCTCCTCCAGACACTTATGCCGAGCCATGTCTCATTTCCGTGCAAAATCCGGTCCGCATACCGTACATACCACTCGGGGCGGAGGCTCAGGGGCATTGTCAGGCTCTTGGTAGGTGCTGCGCCACTCCTCGCGAGACTCACATGCAGCATCATACCATGATGCCTCCACACCACGGGCACGTAGATCCCGGACAGCACAGTCCTTCCACCTGCGGCCAGGCGTCCCTGCAAGAAGGAGCCAAACAGCACCTGTTTCGGGATGCGGTTGTCCGGCATCCGCGCCACATGCCCCAACACACACACACACACACACACACACACACACACACACACGTACACACACACACACACGCACACACATTTATATGGACTGATTTGAAACTTGACTAACTCACGACTGCATGTAGAGCACATACAATGCCCATCGAACCTGTTGAATTCTTGCTTAATCTAGAGAGTTGTTTCTTCTAACATTCTTCTGCTTGTTCTCTCTGTCCACTACATTTTTCATTGCCATCTCATTTCTAGTTGTCAACAATTATTGTAATGTGCCAACTGTCACCCATGGCCGTGGTGACAAGAGAGTTCTGTCATACCTTCAACAAGTAAATTACACATGTGACACTGGTTATAGTATAAATGGATCTGAAGCAGCAACTTGCAGTGCTACTGGAACTTTGACAGAGCTGAAACCTGTCTGTAACAGTGAGTTAAGTCATTTCTTGCGAACAAAAACTGCTTTTCAAAGATATGTATTCCAGACATCTCTGACCACAATCACAATTCCCCAAAAGAAAAGGCAGTGCTTTCTTGAGTGTTATCAAGTTGCCTGCAATAATAATAATAATAATAACAATAACTAGCGCATCTGTCGGCAAAAAGAGTTAGAGAAAACGAGAAATACATGCCATAAACACCTTCTCCATTCTGTTCTTGCAGGGAAAAACTACCTCGATTCCACCGTGAGCCTAGGCATGAGGAATATAATATTAGGCACAGAATGTTATTTACCAAAAGATATTCAAGTAAGCGCAAATATTTTTAGCATGCAAACATGTAGCATAAACCCAAGAAGAATGAAGTCTGAGGGGCAAGAAGACAATTATATTTTATGGTTAGATGGTTCTGCTGCTCCACACAGTCCACGTAGTTCTGGCTAACAGCTAACAAAGGAGTTGTAAAATACCTACTACTCCCTGCACAGGATGCCGTGACTGGATGAACTGGACTCCTGGACCGTGAATAGGGGACTTGTAGAAAGAGTGTACTCCTTATAGGGGATTGCGCGGCTGGATGGAGCTGATCAAAATTGAGTGGACTTCTGGACTCTGTATAGTGGATTCCTGGGCTCTGTATAGTGGATTTTGGACCAATGGACTCTATATAGGGTCCTGGACATCATATAGTGCATGGACTCTATACTGAGTCGTACATATATGGTATGGGTAGACAGTTCGGTCTGTTTACCCAGGAATACACTTGACATCACCTATCACCTCTCAATCATGGCCTTAGACCAACCCACTATGTCTGCCTGCTCCTTGGGTCTCATACATGCACGTACAATTATTGCATTTCAGAACGGACAGCATTTCACTTTTGTTCTTAAATGTCCTTCTTTGATCTTGTTTTTGCTAGTTGTAAATTGCACAGTGCCAACACTCACGAATGGCAATGCGGACAAGACAAGGGTGTCCTATCTTCAGAGTGTGAACTACACGTGTAATACTGGATATAGAATGAATGGATCTGCAACAGCAATGTGCAGTGCTGATGGAACTCTACAAATGCCTACTTGTAACAGTAAGTACAAAATAATGTAAACTATTATAAGTAATGTAAAAAATGTACATAGATGATGACACAGCAACGACAAAGCTCGACTGCGACGTACGTTTCGTCCCCGCTGGATTCATCAGGCAATCTTCTCAGCTCTGCTACTTGATGTACCAGCCTGCTATGGCAGATACCGCCAACCATTCATCGACTAGACGCCAGGCGCGAACTGATGGTGGTGGTGGTGGTGAAAAGGAGAGCTCTGTGCCAGAAATGTCCAGCCTAGAGAGCGTGTGTGGGCCAGCGTAAGTTTACCGCCATATTGCCAGGTGTGTCTTTACCACTATATTATTTTATCAACAGTAAATAATGTAAACTAAAAAACTCAAATGTTGAGCCAATGGTAATTTGCAAAGAGAAAAGGACCTATACATATAAGTCACTAGCTGTGACTACCAGTTCACCAAGGTAACGTGATAGTCAGATACTGCCTCAACAACACACAAAACTGAGAAGGATATTGAGACATTCGGCGACCTAACACCTAGTTACAACACACCTACAAAGCGCAAAACAACAAACTATTACTTCCAACTTGGAAGGCTCAGGTGCGGAAATGCAGGGATGTGCCCGGGACGCTCAGGGATGCGCCATCAAGATGAGCACAAGCCATGTCCCTCAGCAGCAAGGAATGCCGAACGTTACGGGATGATGATGACGAGACTAGTACGACCATTTGGACAAACTGGTCTAGCTATAACTCGAAGGCAATAGACCACCCAACTTGGAAGGCTAAACTGTATCTAAAATTACATGAAGAGGGGAAGCCAAGCGAAGACGACCTGCCACGAACTGAGCGGCAATAACCTACTAAACACCTTGTTGATGCTACGATGGTGGACACGTTTGAAACAATAGCAAGTGGTTTCACACGATGTATGTTTCGCCGTATTACTTGTGATGTCCTTCCACACATTGGAACTTTCCGCACCTGAGCCTTACAAGTTGGAAGGTTGTTGGCACTTTTCAAGGGAGGGCTGTATTTTTCACTAGCTCTTGGAGACTGGTGAAATATTCGAGATAGGGTGCTATTCAAGAGAAAGCGCTAATCGCGCAAGTATGGTACACACACACCTTACGCACGCACACACACACACACACACACACCTTACGCACGCACGCACACACACACACACACACACACACACACACACACACACACACACATACACCCGCACGCACGCACGCACATGCATCAAATATGTGCAGTAATTGAGAAAACAAGACAGTTGTCAACTTGACCAAGAGCCGATTGTGGGCAGATATAATATGTCTTTACGCCCTAACCCAGTCTTCACGTTGTGTGTGCTGATAGGTCTTCTGTTTGAAGGTTTGTAGGCCACTGTAGCAGTGTTTTTCGCTTAGGACTGCAGATGGTAGGGAATTCCAGGTAGGCACGAAGCCTTATGTGAAGGCTAGTAGTGGCGCAGTGTTGGAGCATGGATGGAGGGGAATGCTGAGCAGCTGATTGTGGCCTTCCAACTGCTGAAACTGCCATCTTGCGCAGGGTTATCTGGCAGCTCCTGCCAGAGGAGGGAGCTGGGGCTGAAGAAAAATTAATGGTAGGTGTGTGCGGAGTGCTGGAATTAAAATAGCATTAAGTTCATGGTCTTGCATAACTGGTAAGCTGTTTCTCCGACCATTCTTCTTCTTCTTCTTTCTCCACCTGTCTCACGTAATTTATGTCTTTATGTCTTTTCTAGTTGTCAATTGTACTGTACCAACTTTAACCCATGGCGGTGGTGACAAGAAAGTTCTGTCATACCTTCAACAAGTGAATTACACATGTGACACTGGTTATAGTATAAATGGATCTGAAGAAGCAACTTGCAATGAGAATGGAAATTTGACAGAGCTGAAACCTGTCTGTAACAGTGAGTTGGTTTTATTCCTGGAATAAACACTGCTTTTTCAAAGATATGTGTGCCAAACATCTCATGACGGTCGCCTTCTCTATAGGACTTCGCGTCGGCAGCACGACTGCCTGTGTGGTTCAAATCAGTCGCTGCTCTTTGCAAGATTTATTTTGATCGACAACGACGCGTACAGTACTGTACTTGCAAATCTCCACAATGCGCTGGATACTCGAGCGTTGAGCCCGAGGTGAGGGAACTGCAATCTCAGCTTTGTGAGCGATCCCTGAGGTGAGCAATCTCGGTCATTTTGCAAAATGGGACTGATTCCGAGTAGCCAATTACTTTCTTGTGCATCGTGCTGCACTTGTCTGCGCAGTGTGAAAAGATGATCTATTTTGATGCGGCGCTGTATTAATCAGAATCACCCACCCGTCGCTCTCGAAATCCACTCGAAATCTAGCTAGACTTTTCAGGTACTAGTGTTTGCTCCCGGCTAATGAAGTCCCCTCACACCAGAACACAGGGGTTTTATGGTATTGAATATGGAAGTATTTCGACGAGACTGTAGACAAGAAGGAGAAGGAGAACAGGACAACGACAACTCAAGACTAGAACAGAACAGAACAGAACAGAACTACTGTAGCATGCGCTCTTCTTTGTGAGTGGCTCTCATTGCCAAGGGGAACGAGCGGGAAATAAAAATAGTGAGTATGACATTGCACAGGTCGTAGCATAAATACACCTACTACACTAGCAAACTAACTGACTAGTCAAAATTGGGATGAAAAGGGCTGCCAAGTGAGCATTGGCGACATAAAAACAAAAACTGAAAGATAAGCGACAATAGTGCTGACGCGGACCAAGTACGTTCTTGATGACTGGAAGAGAATCGCACAGCCAATGTTTCTCGGTCCTGTACAGCACAATGTCGTCGGCGTAGCCGGTCTCACTCAGAATGTCACCGGTTTTGCTGGCAGCTGCTGATGGCACTGCTTCATAGCTGCCTCGAGATAACACAGACACAATAGCGGGCTGAAACCACTGCCGTGTGGTTTAGCCAACGGTGCTGCTCAGGTGCTGAGAGGTCGATCCGTCCAACTTGACGATCACAGTTGTCGAAAGCAGTAGATTGTGGATCAGGTGTAAGTCGTCAGGTTCAACAATAGAAGCCTTTACGAACAGTAGCCTGTGGCGATCGACAGTATCGAGTGTAACTTATATAAAAAAATGGTCTCATTTGCCAATAGTTGAAACAAAGTAACTCATATAGATCTGGTTTCTCAGAATTTTTGTTTATCACCTATTTAATCTTGTACCCTTTTATCATTCCAAACATCCTTTCTCTAACATCAATTTCGTCTTTGTTTTTGTTCTGCTAGTTGTAAATTGCACAGTGCCAACACTCATGAATGGCAATGCAGACAAAACAACGGTGTCCTATCTTCAGAGTGTGAACTACACGTGTAATACGGGTTATAGTATGAATGGATCACCAACACCAATGTGCAGTGCTGATGGAACTCTACAAATGCCTACTTGCAACAGTAAGTGCAAATGATGTAAACTATAGAGAAAGCTATGTTTGTTTTCTGGTGATCGCTTAGTTTGTGACACTCGGAGTAACAACATACTGTTCATCGTCAGGAATCAGGACTCAACGGTTGCAAAGAGAAGCTTGTCGTTTGGAGTGACAACTGATCACCGGTGCTTTTCCTTGTCAGAGTCTACAATACACGTTGTTCTTCAACGTAGGGAGAAGTGTTGGAGATGAAATTACTGAGAAGATGTCGCGGAGGAGGGAGGGGTGCAGTGGCGAGCTTTCCTGCACACGTATGACTTTGGCCGTATTTCAGCATGGTGGAAAGGAAAAAGTCGAAAAGTTTATGTCAAGAAAACCCAAGAACAAAGATGGGGGACATGTCCCCAGTGCTAGAAGATGTGCTCTACTACCTGCCGGTGTATAGTTCTTGTTAATTGGAGACGTAGCTCATAGTTTTATCAGCGCTTGTGCACTGGATATTATCAAGATGATCATTTGGGGTGTAAAAGGGGCGTTGGCCCCCATATCCTAGGATGCTGGCGTGGCTCCAGGAACTCTTCTAAGGTGAAGAAATGTTGGCTTGATGAAGTTTTGTCCGTAGCTTTTTCTTGTACGCTGTGGCGTGACTCATTTCTAGATCCATAAATAATGTAATTTTGCCGCCATTTTTGAAGGGAATGCAAGTTTCAAGGTTCCCTTCAGAAACCTTTTCTGAGGCTTTGCACCGGCGATGTAGACCCCAAAGGGAAACTTCCTGCAACATGTTGAACGATATCGGAGAGATAAACTTGCACACATACTTTGGTATCCTCCGACATGCTCATATAGGATACCCAAGCTACGTATGATAAATTGAAGAAGAAAATCATCGGGCAGGGATAGGGCATCAGCTTCGGTCTGTCATTCACGATGTTTCACAGCAATCACTACTGCATCCTATCGCTTGCCAAAACAACTTATTGACCAGAAAAGTAATTCTTAGCTGGGCTGTTCATTGACTATCCACTCTTTGCTATCTCCACCCTACAGCTTCCCATTAAAATGGAACTATCTTCAATTTAGACTATGTCTTTGGGAAATCCTAAAAATATATATTTTAAGAAAGCAAATCACTTCCTTTTTTCAGCGTCCTTCTTTGTTTCTGTGCTGTTAGTTGTTATTTGCACAGTCAAAATACTCATGAACGGCATTGCGGACAAGACAATGGTGTCCTACCTTGAGCGTGTGAACTACACGTGTCATACTGGTTATAGTATGAATGGATCTGCAACAGCAATGTGCAGTGCTGACGGAACTCTACAAATGCCTATTTGCAATAGTAATGGTAAGTACAAATGCAATGCAGACTATGAAAAGTTGTTAGTGTGCTTTATTACTGTCGATACAGTCAGACCTCGTTTGCCCGGTTCCCTCGCCATCCGGAAGAATACCATTGGTAACTGATTTTTCAGGATACGTGACTGGCATGCAACATAACCAGCCCCAGGATCCGCATACCGGCGCACGGTTTTGTGTACAAACGGGTTCAAACACGTACACAAATTCCTGTCATATCCGGCTTTCAAGTGACAAGCAGACCCCAGAACAGGAGTTTTACAAAAACCGAAGAAAGGGTTTGGATGACTAAGTGACCCACTGCTCGCCTGCATGCAGCACTCAGTTACTTGCTCCTGCCATTTCTCTTGCTAGTTATTTACAGAGTACCGGTATACATACCATCTGTACTGCATGGTACACATGTACATGGACACATAATGTTACAACTTATGATGTGCTACATGCATCATAGTAAACTATGTGCGTTCGGTGATGTTATTCCCTCGCCTATCCGGGTATTATAGTGTAGAAATATTTTCGGTCATGCGAGGTCTGACTGCATAGACTTTTCCCGCATTGGCGTTGCCAAGCAAGCTTGGCAAGCCGTTGCATAAGCCACTCCCAAAGAACACAACAGCAAACTATTGTGAACAACGAGAGAGGAGAACTAACATTTTTCCTCGCTCTTCTTTAATCAAGTGGAGTGAAGAAGGGAATAGAGCGATCTTTGAGAGCTCATTGATGGTCAGTGTAGAGCCGCTACTTGCAGCTGGTCGACTGCTTGTTCACCAGGATCTCTGTCAAGGCGGGGCACTGAGGTCAAGTGAGCGTGTGGCCGAGATTGTGCTGACTAGTTGGCGGCGACTAGTCGAGCTCCACGAGAGGGTACTGACTCAGTATCAGAAGTTTCACAACTGCCATCCCAACATTAGCATTGCAACAGCTGCAGAATGTTTGTATGTTTGAGTCTGCCTTGTCTTGAGTCTCCACAAACAATGTACCAACTCCTACAAAGATGACTCATTTCAAATGAAGAGAACTCTTTGATGCAGGATAATGACAATTGCGTGTGAAGGGCCTTCTGATAGAGCTTTACAGCATCTACACGCTTTTTTTTCTTTTTCTTTTTAGTCCGGTATGTTCCCTTGCTGTTGTGATTGTTCTCTTCCATTCTATGCACTTTCATAAAAATAAATAAAATAAAATAAACATAAGGAAATCGTAGGCGGTGCGGTTGGTCTCATACACATTCAAACTTCATGACGGCTTTGTGCAACTTTCTCGACTCACTTGACTCACTGATCCTTATGCACATATATACAGCATTCCCTCACTAGTGGGACCATTGTTATTAGGCTAGGGCCTGTTTTGGACTTCCCACTCTAAATAAAGAATACAAACAAACAAACAACAAGACGAAAATAGTAAGGGCCAGCTGGGGTGGGCGTTTGCCGTGACATGGGCGTGTACAAAAGACTTGACGACAATCGATTCCATATAAAAAAATTCGATAAGCGAATCCATGTGTCTGTTCATAAGGTTCAGGGAGTGGAAAATTATAAAAAGGCTGATGGAAAAAAATAATGGGGTTTTACATGTGTTCTTTGGAACCTGCAGGTTCGAGAGAAGCTGGCTCTGGTCCCAAGAGTTCGACTGCAGTTTTGGTGTCCGTTACTATACTGGGTGTTGGAGGGGCGATTGTTGCCGCTGCTGTTATCGTATATCAACGGCAGCAAAATGCTAAGTTGCGCACTTCATGTAAGTAATATTTGCTGCAGTAGTTTTCTATTTTCCCATTTTTTGGGCTTAACTTGCGTAGAGTAGCGAAGATCACAACCTCCATTTTATTACAAAGAGACTGTCCAGCCCTTTTGTTTCTTCATCTTTTGATCATCTGACATGAACCCAGTGAAGAGAATTGGCTACTCTCTCTTTCCCTCCCTCTCTACCTCACCGGCAGCATTGTTGAATTCGTTCTGCTTCAACACATGCTCTCTGTCCCTATCTCTCTCTCTATCTCTCTTTCTCTCTCTCTCTTTCTCTCTCTCTCATTCCCTCTCTCTCTCTCTCTCTCTCTCTCTCTCTCTCTCTCTCTCTCTCTCTCTCTCTCTCTCTCTCTCTCTCTCTCTCTCTCTCTCTCTCTCTCTCTCTCTCTCTCTCTCTCTCTCTCTCTCTCTCTCTCTCTCTCTCTCTCTCTCTCTCTCTCTCTCTCTCTCTCTGTCACACTATCTCTCTGTCTCTCCATCTCTCTGTCTCTCTCTCTGTCTCTCTCTGTCTCTCTCTCTCGCTATATATATATCTGTCTGTCTGTCTCTGTCTGTCTCTCTGTCTCTGTCTCTCTCTGTCTCTCTCCCTCCCTCCCTCCCTCTCTGTCTCTGTCTGTCTCTCTCTGTCTCTGTCTGTCTCTCTCTCTCTCCCTCTCTCCCTCTCTCTCTCTCTCTCTCTCTCTCTCTCTCTCTCTCTCTCTATTTATCCATGATCACATTAGATCACCAACCGAGCTATACTTTCATTTTAATTTGTTGTTCTTCTTTTGTGATTCTTCATTTCAGCATATGACACTGGGTTGGGCAAAAAGCAGCCTGAAGGACAACAAGGAAGTCGTGTCGCTATGCCCCTCAAGGATACCTACTATCCTGGTAAATCTGGAAGTGAACTAACTGGTCGTGATCCTGAACAGCAAGGTGGAACGTATATGAACCCAGAGCCGGCAAAGAAGGGACAACCAAGCCCTCAGGACCCCCGAAGCTGTGTATATCATAATCTTGCGAACAAAAACTCTGAAAAATCATCTTACAGTATTGATACTATGTTGCCTGCTAATGATGGAAATGATGTCTATGAGGAAGCAGGGGTGCAGTGTCTATGCACTGACATTTATGAGGTTGCCGACCAAAACAAAACAACACAAGGTACCCAGCAGAAACTAGTTGACACTGGCTTGGCAACACTGGAAGATCCCGACACAACCTACGGCAACGGAGATTCTTGCCCTGGATCGTGCAAGAACAGCATGTGTATGTATGGCAATGCAGATTCTCCAAGGGCATCATGCAGTGACAATGGCCAAACCTTCACTTACAACACGGCACTGAAATCGTCCGGGAACTTGTCACCCCTGAAACCTGACCCTTCGCTTCCAGGCAACAGTGTTCTTGCATACGACAATCTGAACAATGAACAAAAAATCAACCCCGATGCTCTGACAACAGTATTTGGACAGAGTTCCACTGATCCTGCCGACACTCAGTCTATAGTTTATGGAAATGCAGAGTCGCGCAAGGCCTCACCGAACAACAGTGTGGTTGGCAACGACAACAGGGAATCAGGCCAGGCCAATGGAAACTCACTCCAGACCTCATACGTGAACAGTGTAGACTTGCATGCCGGTGGCATTTCCACAGGGACTTTCTCTGAGGATGATTGCGCACGTTTTCAGATGGGAGAAAGTAGTGCTGGAAATGGCCTAGATATTCACCACCTATCAACCTATGAAACTCCCAAAGTTAGCAGTAACGCCAGTACCTCAGCAGGATTGTCCGAAAAAGCGGCTACCAAAGACATGACCTATGAAACTCCCAAAGTTAGCAGTAACGCCAGTACCTCAGCAGGATTGTCCGAAAAAGCGGCTACCAAAGACATGACCTATGAAACTCCCAATGTTAGCGGTAACGCCAGTACCTCAGCAGGGTTGTCCGAAAAAGCGGCTACCAAAGACATGACCTATGAAACTCCCAATGTTAGCGGTAACGCCAGTACCTCAGCAGGATTGTCCGAAAAAGCGGCTACCAAAGACATGACCTATGAAACTCCCAATGTTAGCGGTAACGCCAGTACCTCAGCAGGGTTGTCCGAAAAAGCGGCTACCAAAGACATGACCTATGAAACTCCCAATGTTAGCGGTAACGCCAGTACCTCAGCAGGGTTGTCCGAAGAAGCGGCTACCAAAGACATGACCTATGAAACTCCCAATGTTAGCGGTAACGCCAGTACCTCAGCAGGATCGTCCGAAAAAGCGGCTACCAAAGACATGACATATGAAACTCCCAATGTTAGCGGCAACGCCAGTACCTCTGCAGGATTGTCCGAAGAAGCGGCTACCAAAGACATTACCTATGGAAATGGACGATCACCAAATGGTTCTCGTCATGCCAGTGCTGAACAGTTCTGCACCGAGGTATCAAACAGAAATTCATCTCAGGCTTTACCCACCAGTTCACAGCAAGATGGTGGCAAGGCGGAGGAAACTCTGACCATGGGACCTAATCAGACTTCAAATGTTTCAGCAACAGCAACTAGAAAGAGTTCAATTTTAGGTGATGCAATTGCAAACTTACCTGATCAATATCCCACATCTAACAAGTCTCTGCAGCCATCTAATGCGTGCCCAGCTCTCAGTGATGGCCAGGGTCAGGTGTCGACAGGAAACGTACCTGTTCAACGTGAACACATCTCATCTCATACAGGCGGGAAAAGTTTGACTTCGGCAGTTTCCCAAGGCGGAACACCACCTCCAGGAAGCACTGTGTCGAGAACTTTGTCTAGTGCTGCAGGCTTCAGTTCAGCTGTTGGCTTTCAACGTGGCAAAAAGCCACTAGCCTCAATATCTAACGAAATGAAGCAGCTACAGCCATTGCCGGTTAGAAACATCCCGACATCCACTACCTCAGCAGATGACATATATGCAGACCTATCAGAGGCAAACGAGGCTCAAGAAAAATCCATCGAGCCTAGCTTCAATTCTGTCAAATATGAGGACGATGGAGTGTATGGTACCATCAATTAGTACCAAACCATATTAACACAGTTTTATGAGGGATGTGAGACACCTCTAAATTTTAGTTTCACATCAGGTGCATTTCCACTCCCTGATTTCTAGGTTAATTAACCTTTATCCTCCCATTGACTTTACTGCAGGGAAGTGTTGCATGGTGCATTTCATCTCTTGTCTCTCCCCCCCCCCCCCCCAACTCAAACACCCTTCCACACATGCACACACACACATTATACACACGTACAGACACACAAACAAACAAACTCACAAACACACAAACAAACACACAAACAAACAAACAAACAAACACACACGCATCACTCTTGACATTTTACTGGACACTATTGGCGAAATTGAACATCAAGACATTTCTTACGGGGCTCAATGAACATTCAATATTCAAGAATAGATCTCTACCTCCCATCCCTTCTCCTCATTTTCTCATTTATTTCATAATGTTGAGATAGTTTCCTACCTTTTCTGTCCAATTATTCAAATGGATATTCAATTACGCGGTTCAGGATATTCAATTTGTTTAGATTTCAACTCCCTGTGTTTCGTTATTCTCTTTAATATCCCTCGTAAAATTGATACCTCTCTATCTTCCCCCTCTTTCATTCCCCTTTTTCAATCTCCGTCTTCCATTGGTATTAGGATCAGCATACTGCAATAATGTGCGTGTGTGTGTGTTTGTGTTGTATGTGTGTATGTGTGTGTCTGTGTGTGTACGTGTTTGTGTGCGTTTGTGTGTGTGTGGGGGGGGGGGGGCGGTGTGGGGTGGTGGGGAATGCTGTGCGGGCGTGCATGTGTGTGTGTGGGGGGGGGGGGGGCGTGTGCGCGTGCATGTGTGTGTGTGTGTGTGTGTGTGTGTGTGTGTGTGTGTGTGTGTGTGTGTGTGTGTGTGTGTGTGTATGTGTGTGTTCTGCAGCTTTGGATGTGGATTTTGCTGATGATGCTGCTCTTATGGTGCCCTCCTGTGAAGTGGCTGAATCGGCACTTGAGTTTTTCCATTCTGTGGCATCAGCATTTGGTCTCACAGTCAACTTTGCCAAGACGAAGTTCATGTGTTGCGGCTTCGGCATTCCCGAAAATGACCGCCGTCCCATTGTCATCGATGGTCAGTCGGTGGAGTGTGTGCCGTCCTTCATCCACCTTGGGTGCTTGATCACTCCGGAGGGCAGGATCGGTCCGGAAGTTGACCAGCGACTTGCGCAGGCTTCTCGGGCTTTCGGTGCACTCCGGTGCGTATTCGAAAGCCCCGCTATCTCCATCCGAACGAAGCGAGTGATCCATGATGCCTGCGTGTTGTCCGTTCTCCTCTATGGCTCTGAAACCTGGCCTGTGCTGTGTTGCGATGAAGATCGTCTGGACCGTTTCCACCACCAGTGTGTCCGTGCTGTCCTTGGCGTATCGCGCATGGACCCGAAACGGACCACATCACCAACAGTGAGCTGCGTGTGCGCTGGGGTAATAGTGATCTGCTTTCTGACATCCTGCGTCTCCGGCGATTGCAGTGGCTTGGCTATGTGGCCCGCATGCCGGATGACCACCTTCCGAAGCAGCTTCTGTTTGGTTGGCTGCAACAGACCAGGCCAGCACCTGGACCAGGGCTCAGGTGGAAGGACCGTGTTCGCTCGGATCTTACTCTTCTCCATGTACCAGAGTGTTACAAGTCCACACAAGAGCGACAAGAAAGGGGCAGCATCTATCTGCCCAGTGTGGACCGTCCTGCACCGGAGCCGGCTGCTCATTGTAACACCTGCAACAGAACATTCACCACCCAGTCGGGTCTTACGCGGCACAAGTGCCTTGCTGAGCGTCGGCTTCCGGTAGAGCTTCAGCGTGGTGCATGGCATTGCAGCACCTGTCGTTTAAAAGTGCGGGGGGGGGGGGGGCTGGCTGTTCACCGTTGTCAGCCATCACCATCTACAACAGTGGAGCCAACCGCTACTGCTCACGCCTCATCGCCTCCAGCCCAAGTATCTCTACCCCCGGCGTCCCCACCCCGGCACGCTGTCTCGACTGAGCGCTGCTGCGGTTATCACTGCAGTGTCTGTGGCCGCTGCTGCAAATCGGCTTCAGGCTTCAGGCGCCACAACTGTTGGAGAGGTGGGTGCAGGCCTGTTGATCGTGGTCACTTTTCAACATGAGTGCAAGTGTGGGAGACGTTTCCATTGGCTCCGCCACATCCGGCGATATGTCTGCACATCGTCATGACTGCACGCTCTCCTCTCCTCCCCCGCATCCGGGCGGCATAGCCAGTTACTGGCAGCTGTACACAAGGTCAAGGTGTGTGTATGCGTGTGTGTGTGTTTGTGTGTCGGGTGTGTGTGTGTGTGTGTGTGTGTGTGTGTGTGTGTGTGTTTGTGTGTGTGTGTGTGACCAATGTGCTCAGGCACTCCAAGGGTCTTTGCAAGGGCTGAGGACGTGTGTGTGTGTGTGTGTGTGTGTGTGTGTGTGTGTGTGTGTGTGCGTGTGTGTGTGTGTGTGTGCGTGTGTGTGCCGGATGAATGATGACCGTATGCCGAAGTGAGTTTTGTTTGGGGAGCTCCCTGCAACGCGCCCTCTAGATGCTCCACGCAAGCGGTGGAGTGACGTCATCGTGGATGATCTCCGCTCCACCCCCCCCCCCCTTGCCTTCTGACTGCTGGTTTGATGCTGCCGAGGATTGCTCTGCCTGGGGGCAGATTGCTCATCGTCGTCCTCCCGACCGTGCTCCCCTGATCCGGACTCTGGCTTCCGCAGCGCATGTGGAAAGGTCTGCCGTCGTCTCGGGGATCTCAAGCGCCACACTCCGTACTGCAAAGCTAGCAGATAGTCCCTTTCCTATCATCGCCATCAGCAATGGGCACCTTCAAGGTGCGTGGGCGTGTGTGTGCATGTGTGTGTGTGTGTGTGTGTGTGTGTGTGCATGTGTGTGTGTGTGTGCAGAGAGGTAGCCGACAATGTTCTTCCTGTGAGCGCTGGTTCCGCAGTGCCGGAGGTTTGGCGGTCCACAAGTGCCCCAACTCCCGGATGCTCCGTGCCGGGCGGCGGGGTCTACCATTGCTGCTCAGGCGACTCCTCCGCCGCCGCGTGTGCGGCTCCCCCTCTCATGCTGCAAGGCCCACTGCAGGGCCTCTGGCCGGTGCTGCCGCTCTACTCGTAGATTCCAAATCCATACCTGCCGAAGATGGCTCTCTCGTCGTGCCGATTGAACATGGTCCCTGATCTCTCGGCAGACTGCCGACTTTGTGCCGTCGCGCGTCGTTTTCCATGTTGTCGGCCCCGCGAGGGGACACGTGACCGTAATGGCAGTGTTTACCAGGACCAGGACCAGGTGTGTGTGTGTGTGTGTGTGTGTGTGTGTGTGTGTGTGTGTGTGTGTGTGTGTGTGTGTATGTGTATGTGTGTGTGTATACTTGTGATTTAATTCACTAGAAGGCTGCCCGGCGACTATCTTCAGAGGGTGTCGTCACTCAAGTATTGAGCATAACGAAGAGCAACCATTGATGTGTTTACACCTCAGAAAGCACGTTGGGATGCATCATCTTTGCAAGTGATAAAGGATTATACCAAGAGTCCATAACCGCCGGGGGTTATGCACTCTTGGTTATACTTACTTGAGAAGTAGGACACACTTCATATCAGGTGATTTCAATGCAAGAAATTGTGCATGGAAGGGCTCTGACGTCACTGACAGTAGTGGTAGACCACTGCAACTGGCATTTGTGCAATATGGATTCACGGTTATCAATAAGGATGTTACACGCCACAATATGCGCAGTGCTTGCACTCTTCTACTTGACATCGTAGAAACCAATATTCCAGATATCATCTCGTCTACCAACACTCTCCCACCTCTGTCAGACCACTGTCCTGTTATCGTTTCTCTTACACTACGTGCACCAACACCACAACGGACCACTCTACTGCATCGAACAATTGATTTTAATTGGCTTCGTCTCCTGATGGGAAGGGAACGTTTCCTTGAGCGCCTCTATGGATGTGAAACTGTTGATGCTTCTTGGAAAGCATGGGAATCCCATTTCCTAAATTTAATCGAAAGGTCATCAACCTGGGTGCGTAAGCGTGATCAACAAAATCAGACATGGTACACACCTGACCTGCGTCAATTTCGGCGGCGACAGAATAGACTGTAGTGTACCATGCTTATCTGCGAAATCCACAATCAACTGAGGCAAAGGCAGCGTAATGTGTATCCAGGAACATTTATCGTAAGAAAATCCGTGCTGCCAGATCTGCCTTTCGGAACGCTGCCAGTATCTCGAAGGGTTGCACGATAGGTGGATATGTGTGGTGGAGGAGAGTTAAGGACTTTTGCAACATTTCAACTCGTAAACCATTGATACCAGATTTACAAGATGGCGATCGTCGGACTAACACGCAATTGAAAAAGGTAAACCTTCTTGCCCAGCATTTCGCCAATCAGTGTACGTTACCACAAGAAGCAAATCAATTCCCTTGTTTAGATTCCTCCCTTGACACTACCACTCCTCGGTTCCAGAAGCCAACATTTTCACCAAGTTAAGTCCGCTAGTCCACTAGTCCACCAGTCCACTAGTCCACTAGTCCACCAGTCCACTATGACCTAACAAATCTTTCGTCTCGAAAATCGACTTCAAGTAATCATATTATTCCAGTACCCCGGTCCATGGCTGATTTAGTATGCGAGTCCTTGTCTTACTTGTTCAACTCCAGTCTATCCACATCACAATTTCCCACTACATGGAAATCAGCAACGGTTATTCCTCTTTTTAAGGGCAAAGGAAGTGTTTCTTTGCCCACGAACTACCGTCCAATTTCACTGCTTCATCCCATCAGCCGCCTCTTCGAATCCCGCATAGCCCATCACCTGAACAGCTTTCTTTACCGTAATTGCATAATTTCGCCCAGTCAATTTGCTTACGTTCCACAACGATCAGCTACGGATCTACTCATTTTGTTCACCCATCAGATTGCCCGTCTCTCTGATAGAGGCCAGAGATTAGACTGTGCATTTCTCGAGTTCCAGAAAGCGTTTGATAAAGTACATGATCCTACGCTCCTGGGCCACATGAATGCATTCATGGCACCAGAGGCACACGCCTGGTTTGGGTCCTACTTGCTTGACCGTAGTCTAAATGTGAAGCTGGATGGAACTCACTCTTCTCAATATAGGCATTGAGAATGCGACTCAAAAAGTACCCGCAAACTGCTCAGTGCGGAAAATGAAAAGTCAACTTTTAGACGACTTTTTTTGAATCTGGCGCACAGACTGAGCAGATCCTGGATGGCATTGTCAGAGAGAGGTGTCCCTTTGTCATCCAATATGACGTCATAAGGCAGAGAGCACTTGACCTTTTTGGCTCGAAGTTGCTTATACTTCTGTTGTACTGCCTTCCGCTTCGTTTGCTGTTGTCGAGTCAGGTCGTTGTTGACGTACTCATCATGTCCATTCACTTTCAGGCCAAGGCGATCCTTGAACGCTGACGCCTTGAGGTGCTTGTTTCCAAAGCGTACCCTGACAGGAGCTGGACCTGGCGCTGGAGTCTCATGTTCAGTAGCGAGTGGGCGCAAGCGTTCGACTTCCAGCAGGTCAGAGGTCGAACATTTGAACAGAGTACTGCAATGCAGGGATAGGGTTTCATTCCATGATGCAGGCAGTCCTCGTACTATGACGCTGGTAGTACGGTTGGACCTCTCAACCTCCTCTGCAATGATGTCGGAGAGGTTGTATGGTTCGAGTTGAACTATCGGTCCTGCATTTGCCGCGTCAGAGGTCAATGGTGCACCAACTGGTCCGCCTTGCACTGCTGTATTGCTGTCGTCGTCTGTCAAAAACCGTACCGTGGCGGCAAGGTCCGTCTTTTCGCGCTCCAGATCACCAAGTCTTGCCTTCAGAGCTGTCACCTCCGTGGTTAGGTTTGCAACCTGTGTCACCAGGTTTGCCAGCCGTTCGTCTAACAACTCGGACATACACGTCCTAAATTCCTTCATCATGTCCACGGGGGCCTCATGATTTCCTGAAGACAACGAGGCACTGTACGAACCTCCTGTAGCTATGCGCAGGGCAGCGGGAGGGGTGATTGCCTTCCTTCGACGTGACTCCAAAGCGGTGGGGTGCCTGAACCGCGGCTTAGGTTAGAACTACCTTTTGCAGACATATTTGCAGCCATACCACATACGTATACACTTCTCTAACTAACTACTACCTACATGTATTTAACTACCTAGTACCTACCCTTCTCCAGACCGGCCTGCTGCCGGCTGGCTACTACAAAACCTGCGAAAACTACGGAGCTCGAAAAAGCTAACTGCCCTCAAAACAAGCTTACTGTGAATCTCAGGAGAGATTCCTAGACTCACTGTTTTCTTCACTCCCGATAATCCAGGATGTATGTAATCAAGCACGCTCAGGAGGTCATGATGGCTGAATCTTGCCCGAGCCTGCAGCCCGGGCCAAGGGCCGTAGGCCCGAGGGCTGCAGGCAAGGGCAAGATTCAGCCATCATGACAGACAGAGCGTGCTTGATTTGATTTCTTACATCGCGAAGCAACATATTAGGGAAGGTCAAAGGTCGAAAGGTCGAAAGGTCGAAAAATTATTCCCGAAATGACGTCAAACGGTCCGAACATTCCCGAAATGACGTCAAACGGTCCTGAAACTCCCGAAATGACGTCAAACGGTCCTGATGGCCTGATTATGCCCGCGGCGGGAAGATCGCCTATTGGCCATGGCCCCGGCAACGATCACGTGTCATGTAAGAAAACTAATCTTGTTCTAAAGCGGGATTCACAGAAGCTTTTTTGCGATGCGACACGCGATGCGACAGACGCGAAACCCGGAAAACCCCAAATCGCAGCCATGTCGCACCCCACGCAACTGCCGCAACTGGGCCATCGCAGGCCATCGCAGAAGTTGAGCTTGGCTCAACTTTTGCGATGCGATGCGATGCGACAAGCGATTTGGTGTACGATTTTGACCTTTTCTACAGCAAAGTTGTACAAAGGTGCAAGAGTTGCCTATAAATTTTTACAAGTTGTGTCAAACCGCGCGAATATCATGGTGACGTACCCAAATCAGCAAAACTTTGTCGCATCGCTGACTTCTTCTGTGAATGGTATTTCGCGAGTTCGCATCGCACGCATCCATCGCAGATCGCGTCGCATCGCGTGTCGCATCGCAAATAAGCTTCTGTGAATCCCGCTTTACTCTTTTCTCCCTTTCCATCGTCATCATAACATTGGGCATGAGTGCCCGTTTGACTTGCCATGTAAAATAAAAGCAATACAATACAATAGAATTCACGGTCCAGGAGTCCAGTTTATCCAGTGACGGAGTAGCATAATACTACTGCCTGGTTTGACGTCATTTCGGGCATAAATTATTATAATTCGACCTTTTGACCTTTGGCCTTTCCTAATAATGTTGCTTCGTGCCATAAGAAATCAAATCAGACACGCTGTGCTGATCTGGCCGAATCGTGCGCTTGCGTCGGGCAAAATTCAGGCATCATGACTCATGAGTCATGTCATGACCTCCCACTCAACACTGCCTTCTTTTCCGGGGCGGTAGCTACAAATCATGCAAATTATGAAAATCACAGTCAATATACAGTACACAAGTAGTTGAAAATAAGATCCGTTTCTCCAGTTGTATGAACTGGATCACTTCCTATGGTTGTGTGAAAATTGGCTCACTGACTGACGTGAAGGTACGCTGTAGATAGATCTGTAGCTGCTCGACTGCTGTGCCTGACAGGGCAAGCTAACAGGAGGTGGGCAGCATCCTAGTGGCACGACTGTTCCAGGACTGTGAGCGCATTCCGGCGAGTGTGCAGCGGCAATCTGAAACAGGTGCTTGCTCAGCGAGTGCAAACGTCTTGGCTGGACAATCTCTGACGGCGGTGTTCAAAATCGAACGCCTTGGACGCCCAGGGACGTGCGTGCGGACACTCAGCAGGTCTCAAGTGCATGACGAGCTGGTCTCGACAGGACTGGAGCTGGAACTGGAGAGTAGACAAACCTGCTATCACCTGACGGGTTAGTTGCCTCAGTCACGGACAGTCTTTTTGTATAGTTGTGGGCCTACTCTGTATGACGGACGTGTGTGCTGTGCCCTCGGGGAGTTCGGATTCGTAACTGGAGAGGTGGAGAGAGAATCCATTTCCCATGTATGTATGTATGTATAACTCATAATCACAAGGTGATCGTAGAGGCATTAGTCAGCGAGAGAATTGTGAATGATGTCTCTGAATCCAACTCTATCGTGTGCTGCATGAGAGAGAGCATGCAAGGGAAGACCCGTCCAACTTTTAATGTTAGAAATCCATGATGTTGCGGGCCTTCCTCTCGGTCGAGATCCAGGAGTTGATCCTTGCAGGAAGGGCTTGGAGAAAACGTCATGTCTCGTAACATGGCCAAACCACATCAACTTAAATTTCTTGACTTCGTTCGCTAGCCGCATCCTTGCTCCGATGATGTCATTGATTTCTTCCAGGATAGATTGGTTGGTACGCCGGTCGTGGTATGTTACTCCTAAGAGTCGGCGGAAGCATTTCATCTCGAAGGATGAAATTCTTCTCATTGATGAGGCAGATAATGTCCAAGATTGGCATCCGTATAAAACAGTCGCTAGCACAATAGACCTAACAAAACGAAATTTAGTAGGCAAAGAAAGTGATGGCGATTTCCAAATGAATTGAAGCTCAATGATCTTTTGCTTCCCTAGTGCTAAGCGTCTTCTTATCTCCACATCGGACTTGCCATCCGACGTGATTACGGCACCTAAGTATTTAAACTGGGATACCTCTTCTATTCGCTCATTGCCTACTTGAATGCACCCCAGATCACCACCGCCCTCCGGCGCTGCCATTGACTTGGTCTTGGAAGCATTGATCTGCATGCCTAGTCTTGTTGCACTCGTATCCACGCGCTCGGTCAGGTCCATCAGCTCCTCCACAGACGATGCGATTAGATCTATATCATCCGCAAAACGTAGGTTGGTCACGCACATGCCGCCGATACATACTGACCCATCAAACTCCTCCAAAGCGTCAGACATGATGTACTCCAGGAATACGTTGAACAGACAAGGCGAGAGTAAACAGCCCTGCCTGACACCCACTGACGTGGTGAACCAGTCGGTGATAGTGGATCCAACAACGATGGCAGCTTCAGTAGTAGCGTAAAGCGCTTCAATCAGGTCCACAATTCTTGCTTCGATGCCATGCGCTCTCATAATCTTGAATAGCGCTTTGTGCCAAACCCTATCAAAGGCCTTACGGAAATCGATGAAGCAATGATACACAGCCTGCTGATGGTCACGGTACTTTTCAATTAACATTCTGAGGTTGAAGATTTGCTCCACTGTGCTTCTTCCCTTCCGGAACCCTGCTTGCTCGTCCGCCAGCAAACCCTCCACTTGCGGCTGCAGGCGCTTCAGCAAGATCCTCAGTAGCACTTTGCTCGGATGACTGATGAGGCTCACTGTCCTGTAGTTTTGGCACTGCCGAAGGTCTCCAGACTTAGGGATGGGAACAAGAATGGACCTTGTCCATGATGTTGGCCATCTACCATTCGTCCATGCGAGGTCACAAATCCTGTGCATAACAGCCACCAACGTATCTCCACCATGTCGCAAAAGCTCGCCATGATTTCCCATTATGGCGTGAATATTCTCACTGGAGTTCGAAGAGAGAAAAATGATTATGAAATGAGCGTACCCTGTAGAGTATGCATTGGCCAGAGCAACAAAAAGCACCACACACTCCACATTCTCCCACATTCGGCCACAGACGTGTGTTATCCATGTAGGTCCCTGGACCAGGTGGCTAGAGACTACCTGCTCAATTGATTGCAATGCACCCTACAATGCACCATGCAATACCAGGCGTGTACAGTCCATTTGAAAAAGATTAGCAATCAGGTGTTGGTCTTAAGACAGTTTCAGTGTTATCGGTTCGAATGGCATATCTCTCGCTTCCATACGACAAGCCAAACTTGCCAATCCCCAATTGTATACTCACGTTGCCATAGCGACCAGCGCAGTGATGACGTATGAAAGGCTTAGCTCCACCACAGAGAAGTTCGATCACTGCAGAAATTGGTCATTTTCAATTGTCTTACTGTATTCACGATGTGAAAGAAGTGTTGTGTGCAATGCTGTTAGTGCCATGAACAGTTTATCGGCCTTCTCCTGCATTTCCCTGGGCTGACTGTGCCTAGGAAGTGGGTTCCTCTAGGAGAAGATGCTTGGTATTCGCCATATTTCCTGAGACATTTTAGCAAATTTTCAAACCTGCGTCATTATTTCATTCGTCAATCTCCACCACCCGTCGTCTCACCTGGCTTCAGAAGATGTAACGAGAGATAGGAGAGTCGCCAGGGAGCATCACATCCATCTTCAGGAAGTGGAAAGAGCAAACGGCATGGTCCTTGGTTGGGGGAAATACTGAACGTCTGATTTTTCCCAATCAAGATTTCAGCATTGTGTTTGTCACTATTTTCGCTTGTCTGCTGATGTCTCCACACTCCAGCTTTCTCCTGTCGGTGTCACGTCCCAGTACACAATGGAGATAACTACTAACAAACATTTCACTGCACTAACAGCATTGAGCACAGCCCTTATTTCACCTCGTGAAGACAATACACTAATTGAAAATGACCAATTTCTGCAGTGATCGACCTTCTCTGTGGTGGAGCTAAGCCTTCCATACGTCATCTCTGCACTTCCCAGTGTGCTTCGGCCTTCAGCCACTTGTCAAGAATGTGGCTTCATTCGGCCGTATCAAAAGAGTCGGCCTTGGCTGAAAGTCGTGCATGACACATTTTTTCACCATATCCACGGTGACATAAACAAGTGCATTTCCCCAGCTGAATGGCTGAATGGAGCTCAGTGGGCTTGCCGAAGAGAGGTGTGTGTGTGTGTGTGTTCGTGCTGGTTATGATGGAGAATGGGAAAGCATGGAGTGTGCTTGAGGTGCCAGAGACCACCTTGGGTGTTCGTGGATGAACATACATGTGTGTTAATGTGTAGTGGCGTGTTGGTGTGTGATTGCTATTGTTGTTGCTGCTGCTGCTGCTACTGCTGCTATCTTTCTTTCTGGTGTGTCTGGCTTGTGCATGTGTGCCTGCGTGCGTGCGTGCATGTGTGTGTGTGTGAATGTGTGTGTGTGTGTGTGTTTGTGTGTGATTGTGAACACCGCATACATGTCCGGCCAGTTTCTGTCAGTTCCTGGGCACTTCTGGATCCCGGGCTGTTTTGCTACTTGATTTTCTTCGTCTTCCTCATGGCCTTTTGTTTCGATTTCTGTTTTGCTCACATCCCCAATAGAGTGTAAAAGATCGAATGGGATATCAGCAACCTAATCCCTATTCAAGCCCTTACTAAGTTTAATGCCATGGAGTTGGAATGTCTATTGCAACTGGTAAGAACACTTATAATTTATATGAATCTGTAGAAATGTACTACATGTTTGGTAAACGTTATCCAAAGTACTATACGATCTTTCTTTGTGATGTTATTATTCATTGCATTCCCAACTCATCACAACCACGCGCTCTTCAGCCGAACCATACAGACACCAGCAAGGACACTTCCGTTGAGAGAAAATATTATTGCTCCACGCGTCTAGACAGCTGTTTTGCTCCCTGTCGGAGCTCATCAGTAGAGGATGATAATAAATTAAAAAATTTCACGGTTCGCGTGAGACTCGGCTGGAAGCCGAGTTTTCCGCATCCGCCGTGGGAACGCCACCACCCTTTAACTAGGATCAAAGGCGCAGATGCAGCGCCTAAACGGTGGGAGGTGAGTAGATCAGACCCACCACCAAGTGGTCAAAGACCGAAATCCCATTAGCTGCATCCATGTTACCCTCGTGCCAGGCCACGAGTTCCCAATTAACTGTGGGTCGCAGCACGGCTGGAAAAATTCCTTCCGCTTCCAAGCAGGACTTGAACCTGGTACCCTCTGTTTCTCAATCAAGGTCTAAGACCATCCCACTATGCCTGCCTGCCTGAGGATGATAATGATGTTGTTATTATTATTATTAGGCGAGACCAAAAAAAATCGAGATTCCCGGGCGGCACCCATGTGAAATTGGTGCGGGCGGGGGTTCTTTTAAATTTTTTAAATATTTTTTTTAGTGCATGTATATATACAGTACTACACGTATGATGATGACAGCATAGCATGCATATACTGTACCATGTACATGATTGTATACCATTGTGTATGTACTGCATGTTGAATTATCATGTACAAGTACGATACTATGTATGTGTGATGCTAGCCCTGCTTGATAGTTCTGTTCTGCGCTCAACGCAGCACTTTATATCACCACAAACAGTAAAGTTCTCGACACAGGTGAGATATTACACTATGGATATTAAATTGACGCCAGGTAGAATAGCACTACAGGAAATTATAACACATGAACTGCTATATACTGCTGTATTGGAAAGTTTAAAGTTCGCACATTTGCGTTACCACCCGTTATAGAATTGTATTTTAATAGAAACACATATGAGTCAAGTGTCTATGCGTATTGCAATAAAACAATCACACTATTTCATATGCATACAGTTACCACATGGCTGGATCAGATCAATAACCTCTCACTTCTTAGAGCGCTTTGCAGCAGTTCCCGTTTTCGTCTGGTTGCGGGTCGCAGCTTCTCGTCCCTCGGTACGACAAGCTGAGCAGAGTGGACGGACAACACTGTATTTCCGCCGCATGCCTAGCATGTACGGATCCGTGTCTTGCAACAGTTGATGGGTTCCTCCACAGAAGAAGCAGCACAATCGCAAATCGGCTTTAGAGTTGAAGTATGGGACCTCCATGGTGCTCGTGCAGTTGATGCCATGCCTGACGATAGCAATCTCAGCAAATTCATTGTCGTCCATGAACAAGGGAGCACCACAAGTGTACTCCGCTGCAGATATCATGTCAGCGATGGCATCGTGCTGTGGCTTCGTCAGCTTCAGCTTCGCATACACGCATCTCGGTTTTCCACAGTCGGAACACTTCACGGCGGCTCGAACTTTATTTGAGTTCATGATCTCGGAGTGTTGTGCGTCCCTTGGGTGGCTGGCACTGGCACAAAGTGACGGACGATGGCGTTCATCTGGCTCCCTGCCATCATACACGCTTGAAACGGCTGGTACGACTTGTCATCGGCAGGTTCAGGGCATGGAAGCCAATGGAGTGCCCTCTCTGTTGTGGCCGCTGGATGCTCCTTGCACCACTCACATGGGTTGCTGTCAGCAGAACATTTCCGCAGTTGGAAGGAATAGTGAGTCGCCCGGGTGGGACGCTCACTAAATTGACGGTACTTCGCTGCACTGGCTAGATCAGCCTTCTGCAAAGAGTGAATCTTGAGTGCTGGGTCAATGGCCTCAGCGTGGCGGAAGAGATTGCTGATAGAGTCTTCGCTCGCTGGCTCTTCTACTGCCACTGGCATACCCTTCAGCTCCAACTGCTTAAATCGCTCACATATGGCACCGATGACGCCCTTCATGCTGTCAATGTATGCTGGCTCGAAGCCACAGACCGTAGCTCAGCCATGGTTGTAGAGTTCTTCGCCAGCTTCTCCATCTCTTCACTCATGGTGGCTCGGGAAAGTGAAACGTGCTGGAGAGCAAGATTCAGGAGGGACATGCATCGCTGTGCTGGATTGATCCAACTCTGCGTTGCACAGGTACGCACAGCTATCAACTGGTCCAGGTCCAGCTCCATGAAGAGGCATGCAAGGGCCACCTTGACTGATCCAAATGTGACTCTGTGGTCTGGTCCACCACCAGTGTACATTACCAGTACCTTCTTGTTAGCATCTCTTGACGAACGGAAAAGAGTTTCCAGTTCCTAGGCATGCCGGAAAGGTCAGGAGGGCTGGAATACTCTCTCCTTGCAGTTGACCGACACTTGGCCCGTGAAGAAACTCTCTCCAAGAGACGCTGGTATATCAACGTGCAGGCTGACGGATGGAGTGATACCAGCAACATGCCAGTCATGGTCGCTAGCTGCCAAAGAATCGCCAGATGCTACAAGGGAACGATTATGGCCTCGGACTCCAGTTGACAGAGGAGTGCCTGGTTCTCCCACAGGAATACCAGCCTTGTCGTCAAGGCAGAAGAGCGCCACTTCACCAGCATGTGCAACAGCATATTCTTTCACATACTTGAATTGTGCATTGGCGTAGTGGCTATCAACATGATGACCATGGATTTGTCTCTGCTGGACGGCATAGCGAATGTTGAAGCGACCTGTGTGTCTTGCAGATGAGTTGACATACTCATTGCTCGGCTGAAACTGCAGGCGAAGGAGTTCGACTGATGGTGTCTTGCACCGTCAGGCGAAATTACTGGTCAGTCGGCGTCACGCATTTTTCACAAAAATTTGCGTTTCACCTGCTGGGAGAGTATGCGTGTACTCGAGTCTCATCCTGAGCACGTTTTTTTCTTTCTTTTTTCAGCTCCAGTATAGCTGTATTTTTCATTGCAAAGCCCTCCTCGATTGATGTGTTCGTTGTTCAAACGAAGTGGACATTCAATCATGAAGGCAGAGGACATAGGAGCCTGATTGGAGTTTCTCGTGGCATAGGACGGCCACACAGAGACACTTTGGGATTTTCTGAATATAAAATACCGTACGCACGATGCTGAGATCAATTTGTGCGATATCAAATTGTTTGTGATCTACCACATCGAGCAGAACGGGACCCAAACACAAGCTTACCGACGGTTAGGCTGCCGACCTGACTGGACAAATGATCCCTGGCTTCAACAGACGCCAGAAGTCGGACACCATGTCCTTTGCCGCGCCGTCCATCTCCAAAAAGAACTCCATCTTCGTCGTGAAAAGGCTTGAAATACTCAATATTCAACGGAGATTCGCGGTCTCACCCTTTCTCAGATCGAATCATTTTTTGTTGTAGCAGTTGCAGGGCAGATCCCTGCCACTACTTCAACAGAAGATGGCTCCAAAGCATGCCTGGAACAAGCCATATCGAGGTTGCAAGCCACCCCTCTCAGCACTTTTTTCGAAGAAATTCGAAATTTCAGTGGTGGAAGATATACTATGAAGAGAATTTCAAAAAGTATGTTTCGCGGATCGATCGCTCAACCTACGTCATTCAAACTTTGCAGGATGGTTCAGACGTACATGCTAGGCATGGAACCACAGAAGATGATATCATAGCTGACACACAGAGTCACACACACAGCAGATTCGTGTGCACAGATACTGAATTAGTGGACGTCGTCATCTTCTTCCCGCTGATCTCAAATGTACTATGACGTGCTATTTCGCCTGACGCCTTTGTGAGGCCCAGCATCAAGGCGGTCACATATCGCCTTGTGCAGAGACGTCATTGATACTGCAACGGGCAAGAACATGGTCTCACCATGACGGCGTTCATGGACAGCTAGCTCTTGTTCATTCAGGGACTTCTCCACCTCATCCCAGAAGTGCTCAAAGGCACCCTCCTTCAGCCGTCCACTGCCACTGTGATAGTCGAGAAGGAAATCTGAGTCATCAGAATTCAGAATCCACTCCAGCAGTTTCTCACGAGTTTTATTCTCTTGGGCATTTGTCAACATGCTGCTATCACCTGTAAGCTCTGAGTAGATTGCTTTCAAAGCTGCTGCTGAGGCCTTGCCCTGGAAAGCCATTTGCCAACGGTGGAGAAAGTCTTTTCTCATTGCTCTCGTATGGAAGTCACGTGCTTTCTTGACGAGCTCCGCTATGCAGCATGCATGGCGAGTTTCGTCTCGGTCATCCAAGCACGGGGGGAGCCTCCAAACACACACAATGGCTTGGTGAGATCCACCACTGTGGTATTTGAAGACTGCCAGAACTGATTTGCTGCAGATCTTGTCAATGAAATGGCGCCTCTCATACCGACTAGCAGGTGCGTAGTCCATGACATTTACTATGTTGTATTCGCCGCAGCTGTCCAGCTTCTTTTCCAAGTCAATGAAGGCTGCAGGAATCTGGTCACACGCAGGAACAATGACACAAGAGCTATCTTGCTCTGGCTGCCTGGCTGGCTCCATGGCAGTACTGTCTGCGATCTGATGAATTGAATGCTGACGGAGGTATGCTGCCATTTGCTGCATGGCTTCACAGCATCCATTGGCCCAGGCGTTGAGCTCCTTGTAGTCAGAACCATTCAGGAATGGCAGCAAAAGTACGCCGCTCACCCGATCCACATGCATGCTCAGTTTGTCAACGTCAAGAGACGCATGTTTATGTTTGGTAGCAGTTGGATTGTTATACCCATGAAACTGCTGCAACGCATGGAGTAGCGATATGTGTCTCTCCTTGAAGCGATCACTATGCCCATCAACGTAAAACAATGCTCGTGAGAGAACAGACAAGAACTGGCGTCCACTGTCCAGAGACAAATCCGACCACCTCACCCTTCGCTTGTCCACGAGATCAACTATGTCGTTGAACAGACGCTCGTCGGACGGCAGACTTTGCCCCGCCGGCCGTGAGAATTTATCTGGCAGTCTGCTCTTTGCGAAGCGTGTCCGACTACCTTCCATCAGCCGATCAAACGCCGATGGGCAGCGCTCAGCACTAGGACAGGGCGCAACGGTGAAAAGAACGTATTTCACGGCGTTGCAGTCGAACGATTCCACTATCTCTACTGGAGTCTCTGATGGACACTGGACTAGCTGGCTAGTTGATTGTCCCTTCTGCAAATTGAAGAATGAACATCGCTCCACGACCTGGCTGCAGGTGGTATCACCGACACGGCGAGCAACGAATATATCAAAAAGTTCTGTGAAAGTGCACGTTTCTTTCACAGGTCCGACAAGCACCCTGTCTCAAAGCGAAACTCCTTGACTGCTAACGCAGTTCACTGACAGGAACATGACAATATCGCCAAGCTAGAACGACTACGCAGGTAGCAACATGATTTCGTCGAGCATTGCTAGAAAACTGGATAGAAAACGAATCGTAAGCGAAGCTATCTTCTTCCAGATCAATGGATATCCGCCATGGATGTAACAAAACTACGGACCCGTCCGTACGCAGCTTGCGCATACACGTCTTGCATTTCGCCAAACGGCATGCATGATGCGAAGCTGGCGCAGCGCAGCACGAGCTATGGACCTACGTACGTGTGTGAGCCACCGGCACCGTTTTCGAACTGCAACAGTTTCATAGTACAATGCAGATCTACACTCATCTCAGCTCAGAAGCCCAACGGCCAGTCAGGTAGGATGCAAATCAGTTCTGGCACTGCACTGCATGCACTGCACTGTACTACGACTACACGAGTGCCGCAACCCTCTGTAGACCCGACCTACATGACAGAACAGCTGCAGCACGAGCAGACTCAACCGCCAGCACAACCATGTATACGATGTAGATCTACATGACAAGTGTCGTGCGCGCCCAGCGCTGCTAGCTGCATGCGCATATGCAGGAATGCGGCCAAGTACTGGTACGAGATCGATCATGACCATGCAAATGATCGACAGTGCATTGTTGAAAAAGAAAAAAAATTGACTTTGGCTCAATTTTGGTGCGCACGGGCCCGGGAATCTCGATTTTTTTTGGTCTCGCCTTAGTATTATTATTGGACTCAGATGGAGAGCCAAGGTTTAAGTTAGGGGTCAAACGGGTGTACCTTTAACTAACGAACGGGTAATTTTCCTAACGGGTGGGTTAACGGGTACCCTTTAGCAGCCATACTTTTTTTGCGCACTTCTCACATAAATCATGATTTAAATTTGTATATTCTCAGGTTGTGTTTTGATACCATATCATGATTCGCAATTGATCCGTGTCTCATAATAATATTATGGCGATGAAGGTTCCAAATGAATGTCATCCGTACATTTGCCCATGAAACATAACTTCACAGGCAGTTACAATCGTACATGGTCCTAGTGCTACATGTACGCAAATCAACTGCAGATCGATGTGATTCAAGCCATGCATGCAAGGACAGAGTAGTTTAGCAAAACTTCCGTGATCTCGCGAAATCCTATTTGCTATGTCCACAGAGAACTGGTACTCTTCGCATTCAGAAGATGTTCGCACCCATAGCTAGCTGGGGTGCCTGACACAGCTGATGTGCTGCTGGCCAGCTAGCTGCTAGTGCTAGCTTGTTGAACTCGTGAAACGAAACCTACAACCATGAGTATCATAGCTACCACTTACGGACATCACCGTGTGTGACACTCCGACTGGTCACTCAGCCTGGTGACCCTAGTTCATCTTCAAGTGCTGTGGCAGGTTCGATGTTGGAGAACCATCATAACTTTCTACTGACTCAGCTGCCATACATATCGATGTCGGAGAACCATCGTAACTAACTGGCTTTCTAGTAACTTAGAACGAGTTTCAAGTCTTGCATTTTCTCACATCACAATCAAAATCCTCCAGTACGAGGATTTTTACTTGCACTAGAGTGGAGAGAACGACGTCTTTCAGGCTGCTCCTGCCTGACAAAGTCGAAAGCGGGAATGAACAGGAAAAAGGAAAAAGAGTATCCGCACTCCTATTTTGAGTCTTGGTATACGATGGGATCATTGAAATCCACCTTTTTTTTTACTAACGGGTATCCTTTTACTAACGGTACCTGAGATTAACGGGCGGGTACCCGGCTACCTGGTACACCCGTTTGACCCCTAAAAAGAAGTTATTAATTTTATTATTTATCCTTCTTTTACTAGGGAATTCCCAACAGGCGTCAGCGCCTTTTTACAGGGAACCTTAGGCATAATTTGATAGATGAGCGAAATTCAGCTGGTGAACTAGACATGCGGCAAGCCGGTGGAAGTGTATTCCACCTGGCAGCGCCCAAATAAGAAATCGCGCTAAAGCCATATCGGGTGTTAGCGGGGTGCAGAACAAGAGCAGCAGAGACTTGGCCACGGGTGGTGGCTGCAGTGCGAGCACCATGGGCGCGCAAGGTAAAGCGGTCTCGCAGAAGAGGACTAGCAAGTCCATTCAGGCAGCGGTAAACAAATACATAGGTTTTGAAGTTGAGGCGTTTCTCAAGGGCGTACAAGTGATGAGAAATAGGCGAGCAAAGAAAGAGATAAGGACATAGTCTAGGGCAGAGCTCTGCACTTGAGCACACAATTGTAAGTGTGTAGAACTGGCATAATACAAACATTCACAAGTAAAATTTAATGATCGAAAGATATGGTTGATAAATATGGTGGTAAAGACACACCTGGCAATATGGCGGTAAACACACGCCTGCCCACACACGCTCTCTAGGCTGCAAAGTTCTGGCACAGAGCTCTCCTTCTCACCACCACCACCATCAGTTCGCGCCTGGCGCCTGGTCGATGCATGGCTGGCGGTATCCGGCATAGCAGGCTGGTACATCAAGTAGCGCATGGCACATAGATGATGACACAGCAACGACATAGCTTGATTGCGACGTACGTTTCGTCCCCGCTGGACTCATCAGGCAATCTTCTTCTTGGATGTCTTCATACGGAGCTTGACTCGGGAGAATGAATTGAAGACACCACTGCAGCTGTACTTATGGTTGATAAATATGGTGGTAAAGACACACCTGGCAATATGGCGGTAAACACACGCCTGCCCACACACGCTCTCTAGGCTGCAAAGTTCTGGCACAGAGCTCTCCTTCTCACCACCACCACCATCAGTTCGCGCCTGGCGCCTGGTCGATGCATGGCTGGCGGTATCCGGCATAGCAGGCTGGTACATCAAGTAGCGCATGGCACATAGATGATGACACAGCAACGACATAGCTCGATTGCGACGTACGTTTCGTCCCCGCTGGACTCATCAGGCAATCTTCTTCTTGGATGTCTTCATACGGAGCTTGACTCGGGAGAATGAATTGAAGACACCACTGCAGCTGTACTTATGGTTGATAAATATGGTGGTAAAGACACACCTGGCAATATGGCGGTAAACACACGCCTGCCCACACACGCTCTCTAGGCTGCAAAGTTCTGGCACAGAGCTCTCCTTCTCACCACCACCACCATCAGTTCGCGCCTGGCGCCTGGTCGATGCATGGCTGGCGGTATCCGGCATAGCAGGCTGGTACATCAAGTAGCGCATGGCACATAGATGATGACACAGCAACGACATAGCTCGATTGCGACGTACGTTTCGTCCCCGCTGGACTCATCAGGCAATCTTCTTCTTGGATGTCTTCATACGGAGCTTGACTCGGGAGAATGAATTGAAGACACCACTGCAGCTGTACTTATGGTTGATAAATATGGTGGTAAAGACACACCTGGCAATATGGCGGTAAACACACGCCTGCCCACACACGCCCTCTAGGCTGCAAAGTTCTGGCACAGAGCTCTCCTTCTCACCACCACCACCATCAGTTCGCGCCTGGCGCCTGGTCGATGCATGGCTGGCGGTATCCGGCATAGCAGGCTGGTACATCAAGTAGCGCATGGCACATAGATGATGACACAGCAACGACATAGCTCGATTGCGACGTACGTTTCGTCCCCGCTGGACTCATCAGGCAATCTTCTTCTTGGATGTCTTCATACGGAGCTTGACTCGGGAGAATGAATTGAAGACACCACTGCAGCTGTACTTATGGTTGATAAATATGGTGGTAAAGACACACCTGGCAATATGGCGGTAAACACACGCCTGCCCACACACGCTCTCTAGGCTGCAAAGTTCTGGCACAGAGCTCTCCTTCTCACCACCACCACCATCAGTTCGCGCCTGGCGCCTGGTCGATGCATGGCTGGCGGTATCCGGCATAGCAGGCTGGTACATCAAGTAGCGCATGGCACATAGATGATGACACAGCAACGACATAGCTTGATTGCGACGTACGTTTCGTCCCCGCTGGACTCATCAGGCAATCTTCTTCTTGGATGTCTTCATACGGAGCTTGACTCGGGAGAATGAATTGAAGACACCACTGCAGCTGTACTTATGGTTGATAAATATGGTGGTAAAGACACACCTGGCAATATGGCGGTAAACACACGCCTGCCCACACACGCTCTCTAGGCTGCAAAGTTCTGGCACAGAGCTCTCCTTCTCACCACCACCACCATCAGTTCGCGCCTGGCGCCTGGTCGATGCATGGCTGGCGGTATCCGGCATAGCAGGCTGGTACATCAAGTAGCGCATGGCACATAGATGATGACACAGCAACGACATAGCTCGATTGCGACGTACGTTTCGTCCCCGCTGGACTCATCAGGCAATCTTCTTCTTGGATGTCTTCATACGGAGCTTGACTCGGGAGAATGAATTGAAGACACCACTGCAGCTGTACTTATGGTTGATAAATATGGTGGTAAAGACACACCTGGCAATATGGCGGTAAACACACGCCTGCCCACACACGCTCTCTAGGCTGCAAAGTTCTGGCACAGAGCTCTCCTTCTCACCACCACCACCATCAGTTCGCGCCTGGCGCCTGGTCGATGCATGGCTGGCGGTATCCGGCATAGCAGGCTGGTACATCAAGTAGCGCATGGCACATAGATGATGACACAGCAACGACATAGCTCGATTGCGACGTACGTTTCGTCCCCGCTGGACTCATCAGGCAATCTTCTTCTTGGATGTCTTCATACGGAGCTTGACTCGGGAGAATGAATTGAAGACACCACTGCAGCTGTACTTATGGTTGATAAATATGGTGGTAAAGACACACCTGGCAATATGGCGGTAAACACACGCCTGCCCACACACGCTCTCTAGGCTGCAAAGTTCTGGCACAGAGCTCTCCTTCTCACCACCACCACCATCAGTTCGCGCCTGGCGCCTGGTCGATGCATGGCTGGCGGTATCCGGCATAGCAGGCTGGTACATCAAGTAGCGCATGGCACATAGATGATGACACAGCAACGACATAGCTCGATTGCGACGTACGTTTCGTCCCCGCTGGACTCATCAGGCAATCTTCTTCTTGGATGTCTTCATACGGAGCTTGACTCGGGAGAATGAATTGAAGACACCACTGCAGCTGTACTTATGGTTGATAAATATGGTGGTAAAGACACACCTGGCAATATGGCGGTAAACACACGCCTGCCCACACACGCCCTCTAGGCTGCAAAGTTCTGGCACAGAGCTCTCCTTCTCACCACCACCACCATCAGTTCGCGCCTGGCGCCTGGTCGATGCATGGCTGGCGGTATCCGGCATAGCAGGCTGGTACATCAAGTAGCGCATGGCACATAGATGATGACACAGCAACGACATAGCTCGATTGCGACGTACGTTTCGTCCCCGCTGGACTCATCAGGCAATCTTCTTCTTGGATGTCTTCATACGGAGCTTGACTCGGGAGAATGAATTGAAGACACCACTGCAGCTGTACTTATGGTTGATAAATATGGTGGTAAAGACACACCTGGCAATATGGCGGTAAACACACGCCTGCCCACACACGCTCTCTAGGCTGCAAAGTTCTGGCACAGAGCTCTCCTTCTCACCACCACCACCATCAGTTCGCGCCTGGCGCCTGGTCGATGCATGGCTGGCGGTATCCGGCATAGCAGGCTGGTACATCAAGTAGCGCATGGCACATAGATGATGACACAGCAACGACATAGCTTGATTGCGACGTACGTTTCGTCCCCGCTGGACTCATCAGGCAATCTTCTTCTTGGATGTCTTCATACGGAGCTTGACTCGGGAGAATGAATTGAAGACACCACTGCAGCTGTACTTATGGTTGATAAATATGGTGGTAAAGACACACCTGGCAATATGGCGGTAAACACACGCCTGCCCACACACGCTCTCTAGGCTGCAAAGTTCTGGCACAGAGCTCTCCTTCTCACCACCACCACCATCAGTTCGCGCCTGGCGCCTGGTCGATGCATGGCTGGCGGTATCCGGCATAGCAGGCTGGTACATCAAGTAGCGCATGGCACATAGATGATGACACAGCAACGACATAGCTCGATTGCGACGTACGTTTCGTCCCCGCTGGACTCATCAGGCAATCTTCTTCTTGGATGTCTTCATACGGAGCTTGACTCGGGAGAATGAATTGAAGACACCACTGCAGCTGTACTTATGGTTGATAAATATGGTGGTAAAGACACACCTGGCAATATGGCGGTAAACACACGCCTGCCCACACACGCTCTCTAGGCTGCAAAGTTCTGGCACAGAGCTCTCCTTCTCACCACCACCACCATCAGTTCGCGCCTGGCGCCTGGTCGATGCATGGCTGGCGGTATCCGGCATAGCAGGCTGGTACATCAAGTAGCGCATGGCACATAGATGATGACACAGCAACGACATAGCTCGATTGCGACGTACGTTTCGTCCCCGCTGGACTCATCAGGCAATCTTCTTCTTGGATGTCTTCATACGGAGCTTGACTCGGGAGAATGAATTGAAGACACCACTGCAGCTGTACTTATGGTTGATAAATATGGTGGTAAAGACACACCTGGCAATATGGCGGTAAACACACGCCTGCCCACACACGCTCTCTAGGCTGCAAAGTTCTGGCACAGAGCTCTCCTTCTCACCACCACCACCATCAGTTCGCGCCTGGCGCCTGGTCGATGCATGGCTGGCGGTATCCGGCATAGCAGGCTGGTACATCAAGTAGCGCATGGCACATAGATGATGACACAGCAACGACATAGCTCGATTGCGACGTACGTTTCGTCCCCGCTGGACTCATCAGGCAATCTTCTTCTTGGATGTCTTCATACGGAGCTTGACTCGGGAGAATGAATTGAAGACACCACTGCAGCTGTACTTATGGTTGATAAATATGGTGGTAAAGACACACCTGGCAATATGGCGGTAAACACACGCCTGCCCACACACGCTCTCTAGGCTGCAAAGTTCTGGCACAGAGCTCTCCTTCTCACCACCACCACCATCAGTTCGCGCCTGGCGCCTCGGGTCGATGCATGGCTGGCGGTATCCGGCATAGCAGGCTGGTACATCAAGTAGTGCATGGCACATAGATGATGACACAGCAACGACATAGCTCGATTGCGACGTACGTTTCGTCCCCGCTGGACTCATCAGGCAATCTTCTTCTTGGATGTCTTCATACGGAGCTTGACTCGGGAGAATGAATTGAAGACACCACTGCAGCTGTAGCTCCGTATGAAGACATCCAAGAAGAAGATTGCCTGATGAGTCCAGCGGGGACGAAACGTACGTCGCAATCGAGCTATGTCGTTGCTGTGTCATCATCTATGTGCCATGCGCTACTTGATGTACCAGCCTGCTATGCCGGATACCGCCAGCCATGCATCGACCAGGCGCCAGGCGCGAACTGATGGTGGTGGTGGTGAGAAGGAGAGCTCTGTGCCAGAACTTTGCAGCCTAGAGAGCGTGTGTGGGCAGGCGTGTGTTTACCGCCATATTGCCAGGTGTGTCTTTACCACCATATTTATCAACCATAAGTACAGCTGCAGTGGTGTCTTCAATTCATTCTCCCGAGTCAAGCTCCGTATGAAGACATCCAAGAAGAAGATTGCCTGATGAGTCCAGCGGGGACGACACGTACGTCGCAATCGAGCTTTTTCGTTGCTGTGTCATCATCTATGTGCCATGCGCTACTTGATGTACCAGCCTGCTATGCCGGATACCGCCAGCCATGCATCGACCAGGCGCCAGGCGCGAACTGATGGTGGTGGTGGTGAGAAGGAGAGCTCTGTGCCAGAACTTTGCAGCCTAGAGAGCGTGTGTGGGCAGGCGTGTGTTTACCGCCATATTGCCAGGTGTGTCTTTACCACCATATTTATCAACCATAAGTACAGCTGCAGTGGTGTCTTCAATTCATTCTCCCGAGTCAAGCTCCGTATGAAGACATCCAAGAAGAAGATTGCCTGATGAGTCCAGCGGGGACGAAACGTACGTCGCAATCGAGCTATGTCGTTGCTGTGTCATCATCTATGTGCCATGCGCTACTTGATGTACCAGCCTGCTATGCCGGATACCGCCAGCCATGCATCGACCAGGCGCCAGGCGCGAACTGATGGTGGTGGTGGTGAGAAGGAGAGCTCTGTGCCAGAACTTTGCAGCCTAGAGAGCGTGTGTGGGCAGGCGTGTGTTTACCGCCATATTGCCAGGTGTGTCTTTACCACCATATTTATCAACCATAAGTACAGCTGCAGTGGTGTCTTCAATTCATTCTCCCGAGTCAAGCTCCGTATGAAGACATCCAAGAAGAAGATTGCCTGATGAGTCCAGCGGGGACGAAACGTACGTCGCAATCGAGCTATGTCGTTGCTGTGTCATCATCTATGTGCCATGCGCTACTTGATGTACCAGCCTGCTATGCCGGATACCGCCAGCCATGCATCGACCAGGCGCCAGGCGCGAACTGATGGTGGTGGTGGTGAGAAGGAGAGCTCTGTGCCAGAACTTTGCAGCCTAGAGAGCGTGTGTGGGCAGGCGTGTGTTTACCGCCATATTGCCAGGTGTGTCTTTACCACCATATTTATCAACCATAAGTACAGCTGCAGTGGTGTCTTCAATTCATTCTATCGAAAGATATGCCAGAGATAAGCTTCTAAAGAATATCATGTGACACTACATATTCAACGGGACTCCACTGCAGTGAAACCAATGCTCGTAGAACTGTTTGTGCAGTTCTGGCTTTCAATTCGCCTTAACTGGTCAAGGAGGTGTTTGTTGAATGGTCTCTGCTGGGATGACGACTACACCATACCCCAGTGGTTAGAGCATGGCTGGCCTCAAGCAAAGGTCCCTGGTTTGAATCCTGGTGGTGACAGTCAATTTTTCTTCAGACTTTTCCCGTTTGCCAGAATTACCTCAAATAATACCGAAAAGTACCATTGATCCACCCTCTCTCCAATATCTGTCACCTGTCTAAGCTCTGCCTGTGAAGCAAACTTGGTGTATGATAATAATACTTGGTGTATATGTGTAAACTTGGTATATATGTGTAAACTTGGTGTATATGTGTAAACTTGGTGTATATGTGTAAACTTGGTGTATATGTGTAAACTTGGTGTATAATGTGTAAACTTGGTGTATATGTGTAAACTTGGTGTATATGTGTAAACTTGGTGTATAATGTGTAAACTTGGTGTATATGTGTAAACTTGGTGTATATGTGTAAACTTGGTGTATATGTGTAAACTTGGTGTATATGTACCGCATATTCTGAGAATTTTCGCAATCTGCAGTTTTTGCTGCGCAACCTGAGAATTCCCACACTGCCTGCGCAATCTGCAGTCTGCTTGTGCATTAGGGGAATTTTCAGATTACGCAGACAATGACTGGTGCGCATTCTTGGAATTTTCAGATTGCCACCACGGGCCCGCTGTGTTCTTCACGTTTCAAACGAAATCCACGGATCGCGATCACGGATTGCGTCCCACGCGGATTTGCTGTTTTCTTCATGTTTGGCAACGAAATCCACAAATTGCATGATCTACACACGTGAATTCTGCACCACACACACACACACATTGGGTATGTTCCCAGAAGTCTCACGGCTGGTGAGGGATGCAGATCGACTGTGCCTAGTCGTGTGTCACGAATACTTCCGTGTCACCCCAGAGTGCATGCGCAATCTGCAGATTGCGCAGGCAATCTGGAATCTGAAGATGGCGCAGCGCAGTCTGCAGAGTTCGCAAATTCCCAGAATGCATGGAACATACTGAATGAAGTGCATGGTTGCAGTGCAGGATAAAAATGTGCACAAACCAGCACGCAGAGTCTGACCTTCGGCGTTGTTGTACATTTTGCTGCACTTGACAGCCTTGATCTAATTCCTGCCCCCTCCCGAAAACCCTGCTGAAAAGCGGCACGGCGTGGGGGCGGATCAAAGGCACTTTACAGTAAACACTTTTTGCCTCTCCCGAGAGGTATGTCTTAAGTTTCGGAATTCGCAGGGAGACAGTTTTGCACATGATAGGGATGCACCTTGTCGCCATCCACTTACTCAGATTTGGTGAGCCAATACTTGGAATCATTTCCAAGTTTGCCCAGAGTTTGAGGATTTCAAGGGGTGCCGGCCGTTGGGCAGTTCAGTAGCCAATTGAGTCATCCTTCCAAGATTCCTGTTGAGTCTCTCCCGGGGAACCCCACCCACGTTACCAGTTTTAGGCAGTGAGCAAGTGCAAGTACAAGTGTATGCGTATGTGTGTGTGTGTGTGTGTGTGTGTTTGTGTGTTGTGTGTGTGTGTGTGTGTGTGTGTGTGTGTGTGTGTGTGTGTGTGTGTGTGTGTGTGTGTGTGCGTGCGTGTTTGTGTGTGTGTGTGCAAGCGAGTTTATGCGTGTGTGTGTGTGTGCGTATATCCTTTCTGTATACCCTTGACCTCCATGTGTGATTTCTGGATTGCCTCAGGGTTTCGTCATCATTCTCGGGGTTCTTTCGTACTAAACGGTACCAACATGGCCACTTTGAGCCAATCTGCAGGTAAGTCAATGTCGGTTACTAGCCTGAAGAGCCTTGTGAGGTGAATTCAAATAAACAATTATTATTAAAACAACATGACAAAACATACCATGACAAAACAGATACGTTGTAAACTGATGGCCTTCTCTTGCTCAATTTTAATCCCTGGCTCTCCATCCGAGTTTATAATAAGCAGCTTCATGCAGTGTGACACACCGATCAAAACAGCACTTTGATGGCACGAGGAAAACTGTCACAAATTTGGTTCCGTGGACATCATTTATCCACTATGAGAGTGGGCTCTAAGGACGGTCCTCCTGGGATGTTGGGCAGAGTCAAACCTTCACCAAAAAGTACATACGGAGAGAATGTGAAAGAACAGGAATTCACAGCTTCTCACGACAATACAGCTTAAGCACAGCCACCCAATTCAGTACACACAGCAATCCAAGTTACCTAGCGATATTTAGCAATTAACACACAACACTAGGCATGCACAGTGGCCTGGTTAAAGACCATGATTGAGATACGAGAGGTAACTGGTTCAAGTCCCGCCAGGGAGAGTTTTTTTTCTTTTTCCAGCCGTGTTGTTGTTGTATACTTTATTTATAGTGGAAATCAAAACAGGCAAAATGCCTAGTAACATTGGAGCCACTGTGAATAAAATTGTAAAGGAAATTGTGGAAAAGGAGAGATGGGAAAAAAGAGAAAGAAAAGAAAATGGAAGGTTGGTTGTAACGAACAGATATAAATCCAGTGAGCAATGGAAAACCTATGTCGCTGATAATAGAGAGGTTTTGCATTCCGAATTTCGGAATGATTTTCGACTGTGCTTTTCCGAAAAAAGCGCGTTCCGAAAAACGGTATTTTCAGTGTTTTACATTCCTAAAATCTGATTCGACTTCGTTTCCAAGGGTTGCCATACAAAACAAAATGGAGAGCGTCGAAGAGGTTGAGCAGGATCAAATCCATGTGCGCAGGTCAAACTGAGTGCAGTTTGAAGACGAGGACGGACTGATGGTGGACCAAGTGATCCAACAGCTGAAGACGAGGTTGGCGAACTACTGTCTTGTACTGTCAGTAGGCTCCATGGCAAAGGAAGATAGAGTGTGAGAAGATTAGTCAACATGGCGAGATCAGCGAGAGCAGCAAAAAACAGCAAAAATCAAAACTACATACGGGGAAAAATTTCAAATAATCGAGAGCAGCAGAAAGCAAAAATAGTATTATTATTATTAAAAGCATGTCCGCGTAGGTGGCGGGGGTGCCACTTTCGCTTATGCCATTCAGGATTGATGTCTGAAGAGTAATACGATACAATGAAATGACAGAAGTGACGTCAACAAAAGCCGTTAGCAACAACACCAATATGACTAATGGAAAACTTCATCCAAAGTATAAAATAAAATAGAATATGCATACAACATGTCTGGTCAGTCCTGTTAGGTGGGGCGGGCTCCACGCCATGCCTTTCGGTCCGCTGCCATTGTGCGGACTGCGTCAACATCTAGCGGCTGGTGGAGGGTAAGTCCATGCAATGATAACAGTTCCGTCTGCAAGACCGTTACCAAAGTCGTCCGAGGTCGACCCCTGAAGCGTTCAGTGCCCTCGTCGTTGGCCAGGCGAAGATACATATCCACTGCCAACTGTGGAGGAGCAGTTGGGGCCAAACGAAAGATATGGCCAGCGAGACTGTAGCGCTGCCTTGTGATCATCTCGCTGATGGGGACAGCTCCGCAGCGCTTATACTGAGTGTCATTGCTAATTCGTTTAGGGTACCGCATGTCGATGATGCTCCTTAGCTGGGTCCTGTGGAACGAATCCATTCGCGCGAGCTCCGACATCGGTAGGCCCCAAGTGCCGCAGTTGTAGGTAAGGACTGGGATGACGTAGGCGTTGTAGAGCCTCAGCCGAAGACCTCACTGATCTGGCGCCTCCGGGTCCAGATCTTGAGGAGTGAGTTGAAGGCGGCGGCGGCCAGTTGACGCCTCCGAGCAGCATCTTCGGCGTCACCCAGGAGGGAGCCTAGTTTGCGGACAGTACGCCACGTTTCCTGGTTCCTATCGGGAAATCGGGCAACGGTGGTATGCTCTGTCTTGGAGGGATTAACGTTCAGGTTCCATCTCGCAAGAACTGCTGGAGCTTGTTGTTGTTCAAGCAAAAATACAAACATGAAAAATACACTTTTTTGTATTCAAATATGCACTCCCAAACATGAAAGAGCCGAAAATCCATTTTTGCAAAACCATGCACTTTCGCCACCACACATTCCGAAAGTTCGACTACTTTTTCGACTGCTGCCGCCACATTCCGAAAATAATTCCGAGATTCGGAATGCAAAACCTCTCTAATATTATACTGCAATGCTTGAGATTTGAAATCCAAGTACCTATTTGAACATTTTGCTGCTGGTGGCAATATATTCCACATAATGGCTCCAGCGTGCGTTAGGCGCTCAGCAGAACGAGCAGTGCTAGCAGGTGGGACCACAAGCAAGTTGCTTTGGCCTCCTCGAGTGCGCGTTGAGGGCACAACAGCAAAAAAAGGACTGAAATAGGGTGCAACATGCATCATGCAAACATTGCCAGATGAAACGAAACATATTCAAGTGCACAAAAACCTGTAGATCACGTACAAGCATTCGATTTAGCAGGGGAGCAGTACTGGTCCACGGTGGCGACTTGCAGACTGCCCGAGCGGCACTTTTAAACAGCCTATGTAGCCGTTGTTCCTGAGCAACTGACAAAAACGGGTAGTGACTAATAGAAACATAAACATATTCTGGCAAAATGATAGATCTGAAGTAGGTGAATCGGCATGGATATGGCAGTGAGGAAGCATGTCGCAGCAGGACAGCACTTTTGCAGGCAAAACGACGAGCAACATGGTCCACCATTGTGGTCCAACTCATGTCCGAGTCAAAATGCAGGCCAAGGTATTTGGCAGATGTGACTATTGGTAAGACTTGTGAATTGCACACAACATTGATGTCGAGGGCTGTCGCTTTATGGTGTGGTATGGCGAGTATCTGTGTCTTGGTCTTGTTAAGAATCAGTCCACGTGTCTTCAACCAAGTGGCCAGGTACTGAACTGCTGCTGTGAGGCACTGGGAGATAACTTCTGGCTGTGGACTGCTTGAACCAGCGAGATGTCATCAGCAAACGGAATAGTGGTGACGTCATGAGGGGCAAGATCGCGGGCAATCACATACAGAACGAAGAGCAGAGGTCCGAGAACTGACCTTTGAGGAACCTCTGACTGGCTGTCATAAGTTGTACTTCTGGTTTTTCCTGTCTCCGTGTATTGCCGGCGATACATCAAGTAGTCTGAAAACTGTTGCAAAGCGGTGCTAGTGAGACCCAGTTCGAAGAGGTCCTCAACCAGAATGCTATGCTTTACCTTGTCGAAGTCTTTCGACGTGTCGAGAAATGCCACTCTGGTGTGCTGCCCGGCGGCTTGTGCTTCACTGATATTCTCTACAGCTATCACTAAGGCATCTGCTGTGGAATGCTGGTGTCTGTGACCAAACTGACTAGTAGGCAAGAAATTGTTCGTGTTGAGGTACTGCAGACTGCTTATGAACAATACTTTTAAGCACTTTCGACACTATCGGCACCAGCCTTGAACAGAGGCCGTATCTAACCCACCTTCATTGCCGCAGGAAACTGTCCTTCTCTCAATGACTTATTCCCGTAGCTATGCTGAAGACGTTACTTCAGTAACGTCTGGTGCTAGCCAGGGTCCACACAGCTTTAACTTGGTATTTGTGTGTTTGTTTGTTTGTTTGTTTGTGTCACGCCTGGCGCTATCCCGTATCTGTCCCGTACCGTACCGTACCATCAAACACAGCTGGCCACATACAGCTGGGCGCAATATTCAAATAGGGCTTTCAAACTCAAGATCATAACGTGAACCAACTTGGAAGAATGGGTATGAATGCGAAGTGTATGGGGGAATGCATGTAGGGCGATAGTGCGGGTTCGAATCCCAGGATATGCCTAAAAAATAGGAGAATTGAAAAATTTATAACATCCCTATTCTTTTTTTGCCGTCATCAAGGCGGTAGACGGTGTCATATTACCCTCGATCGTACCTGTCCCGTACCTATCCTGTACCGTACCGTACCATCAATTACGGCTGGCCACAATGCATATTCGATGCTCCTCTCAGTAACAGCCCTTGTAATTTGTTAATAGTCGCACAGTTTCTCCCGCACACTCGCTGGTGTTAACCCTTCCTTTCTTTTCATTGTGCTGACTCGTACAGCTCTATCTTTTGTTTTTGGTGCGTGTTTTTGGCCGTGATGCAGAGACCTCAGGTCGGCAAAGCCATCAATGCCCCACCATCACTGCTGCGTCTCGCTGCAGCCCCTGCTCAATAGTTGTCACGTTCGTCCTAGTCTCAGTATCATTGTCTTTCTTTATTATTTTCGAGCTGGGAATGTGAACATAGTAAAAAAAAATAAAGTAAAATAAAATAAAATAAATTCAAATAGGGCTTTCAAATGCAAGATCATAACGTGAAGCAACTTGGAAGAATTAGTATGTATGCGAAGTGTATCGGGGGATGCATGCAGGGCGCGCGATAGTGCGGATTCGAATCCCAGGTTATGTCTTAAAAAAAGGATTTTTAAAAGAATATATAACATCCTTATGCTTTTTTGTGTCTAGGTTATCAAGGCAAAAAAGCATAGTATAGGGCACTGAGCTTCCAAGCTCTCTCGTTTAATAGTAGCGTGAGTGACGGTGCCAGGATGTCAGCATGCATCTGGAGGAGACTTGCTGGAATATCATCACTCCCAGTGGCTGTTCTGGTGTCCAACCAGGTGCGTGTACTGGGTCAAAAAAGGTGGTTTCCAAAATATTTTCGACCGCAAATTTGCAATAAGCTACCTGCAGATTCAGCAGTATTACCAGGGAGTCTTATATACGACTCCCAAACACTGAAAGACAGCTTTAAAAGTTATGGCTGCCAGTCCCACCGAGCCAACAAAACAAATGTGGTATAAAGGCATTTTCCTGGCACAGGATAAAAATGAATAGGCTAGCCGACGTTATGCAAGTAGCTCGAAGTAGTGAAGGAAGATTCAGACACTCTTGCTAGTAAGTGAGTCAAAGAAGCAGGTCAATCCGTGTCACTGTCTGACTCATTGTGACTGTCAGCCCCCACCTCACCAAAAGTCAATCTTTTTGCAGCGGGCTCGTCCGCAGTTTCGTCCTCTATTGTGAAACTTGGCTCCTCACAGTCTTGAACTTCAACTTGGCTGCCGCCTTCAGCAATGCCGTTGCCAGTGGCGGAAGAATCCGATTCTCCGTCAGAAATTTCACGTCGTTCCGGGTGCGACGCTGCTGGTTCTTTCCCCCAGAGAGCGGACAAAGTCTTCTGCTGAAAACTCATTGCCTTTGTCCTCAAAACCACAAACCTGAACAGTAATTTTACTAACAAAACAGACAACCGCTCGTACTCGAGTCCAAGACCAAAGCACCCACTTCAAAACCAAGATGAAAGCAACGATTTCCCAAAATTGACTGGTTTACGTGTACCAAAGGTAACGATTCTCACTTATTCTCAACGCTCAATACATGTAGGACAGTATATGTATCGATTTCTATATAACGATTTATATTTTAACGACAGATTTCTCCTCGTTAACTCTTAGAGTTAGCAATTCGTTATTATGGCTTTTACAGTGTGCGACATGCCTGCTGTCCGCACTTTGTCTTTGATGTCCTTGCACAAGCATGCTGCACAGCACACCATCTGCACTGTACAGCGTAGTCGAGTCCAGCAAAAAAATTATTTGCATCGGGTGTGAGTGGACATATCATTAGCGCCTGTACCATAGTGGCTGTGCCTGATCTGATGAGATGTACTCAGCAGTAGCGGTGGGCGCGTGCACTACACGTTCCCTGCCTTTCACATGTGCGTGCACGAAAAGTGCATCTACGCACACTGTGACAGTGCCCGCGCATTGTGCATGCAGCAAAAATATCGCTGGCCGCAAAAAGGTGGTTTCCGGGCTCCAAGAATACCAAGCAGTGCACGCGCCTGCCAACTGTACCAACATTTTCCGGGTAGCTGCGATGGAGACTGGCAAGAATTCCGAGAAGTGCACCGCAGATGGAGGCCCAAGGGGTAGGGGTGATTGTGCAGGGCGAACTGGATCTTCCACAACTTTCGAAAAAGTGTCTCGAAGCGCATGCACCGTGCACTGTGGATCCCTGTATATATAATATTATATTGTTTGCCTGTCAACTACTTGATTATTGTCCAAGTCTCTCTGGCATTTCCAGTGCATTGCTGAAATTTGGAGTTGTAGAATTCCTGTTTCCGGGTCCTGTTGTAGCTAGTTGCCGCACGTCTGGCTGTACTAAATTCGTCGTAAGTCTCCTGTGTCTTGGTAGAGAGCCACTTTCGGTGCAACCTGTTCCGTGTATATACAGTAGTAAGTACAACAATTGCCGGTCAATCCATGGCACTGAATGCTGCTTCGATCTGCAATTACTTTGAAGTGGGGCATGGACATGCAACACCTCGATGGATCTAATAGACCACTCGGTCCACATGGCGCTTGGGTTACCGGTAATACTACACAAGTTCTTCTGGGTTAAGTCACGCCGGAAGTGATCGTGGTTTATCCGGTGATAGTTGCGGTATAAACGTGTAGTGTCAGATCCACGAGGGACAATGAGGTGAAAGTCGCTGGCCATGGCGACATGGTCACTGAAAGCAACCGGAATGATCTTCGCTGTGGTGGAAGGATCAAAATTGTTGAGTATCCAATCGATGGTGCTGTTTTGGCCTGTTGAGCTAAATCGCATAGACTTGTTGACACCATGATGCAGAGCATAGCTGTATAGCGAGTCAGATAAGCAGTGCAATTAAGGGTCCATGGCACTTTGGTCAATAGTCACATTAAAGTCACCACAAACGATAGGATTCGGCTGTATGTGGCCTTAGAGCAGTGCGAATATATTCGTCTACCTAGTGCCAGTGACCCACAGGTTCCGATGACGAGCGGTAGATTGTTCCAACAAGACAATTGCGGGGTTTGCAAGCGACTTCACACCAGCAGCTTTCCACACCATCAGTTGTTCTGTCGTCTCTTGGTTTTACCGGACGACATGACTTCCAGTATATGCAAACTCCTCATCCCACTCGACCACTACGGTCTCTGCGTGTTACACTATATCCAGTCAGGGCTATTTCTCGGTCCGAAACATTGGGGTCGAGCCAGGTTTCGTTGCCACAGACTATATCTGGGGCGTGGAGTTGTTATGTGAGCAGCAGTATGTCATTGAGTTGGTGCATGCGTCGAGTTGGAATAGCAACTGAATAGAGCGGTTGTCAGTTGACAACCCCCCCCCTTTCTTTATAATACAGTTACGTGATGTCCACCACCTTCTTAGTAAGTATAAGATCAACTCAGATCATTCAAGAATTTCAAGTACTTTCAGCGAAGGCAGTCGGAATATATAGTATCAACACACGATTTCTTTTCGGCATGGCCACGGCCCACCACAACATTTTTCACTTACTACAGGGAGCTGATGGACACTTGTGGCATAGCACAAAACTCTGAAGTCCGACTCATCAAAAACATCACGGTAATTGAGGTTAAACAACGAGTGCCTGAAGGCTGGTGACTTGAACGAATTAATTCGAATATCATGGTACAATGTAGTGGTAGGTCAATTTTGTTTTAACCTAAGGAGACCACATGATGCTTGCAAACACCAGCATGATCAGTTCACCGGAAACCCTCCACAACAGGTTGCAGTTGCGTTCAAAGCATTCGTGGGTCAAATTGGCCCGTTCCGGCGGCATGCCATCACACATCAAAGCAGGGACCGGTGAGACTTAAAGGTAACTCATATCTGCCACTCTGCTACTGTCAATATACAAAACATTTGGCAGCTATTTTGTTTCGACCATATTCGGCATCGAGCACAAACACCTACTGTTAAAGCAGACATTTTCAGTAGTGTTTTATTTTCGGTAACTTCGGTGCCGACAATTTTGACCGAAAATAGAACACACCGAACATTTCGGTATTACCGCTACATATCATGTAGTACAAGTACACTTACCTGGAAAACGGGTTTTACCGAAAATTCCCCTCCACCGAACCGCCGATTTTGGAGAGTACCGAAAATATTACACAACCAAAAATTCTGCCTTTACAGTAATGCTGATGATTTTTTGCACTTCGGCTTTGATGTTCTAGTATTAGCCCCGTGCCGAAAATATATTTTTTGTCGAGATGTCAAAAATCGTGAAATGCTTAAATTTCGCAGCACCAAATCGTTGTATATTTCCAGTAATTCAGGCTTCTGTAGGGGTGTGGCCAGTTTCAGGACCCAAAAGACATCAAGTCTCAACCATGGAAATCGAGATTTGTTCAACATGTTGGTAATTTGACAACCAGTTCTCAATCATGTGACTCTAGTGGACATAGGAGTCCAGTGCAATTTTCCCAATTTCTTCTTGTTTATGCTGCTGTGAAGGTGTCCTGATTCGCTACTTGCTTCTCTTCAGTCCCCTGTTCCTGATTGGATGCGAGGGTAAGATGTTATATTCATAACCCTAAAATCAAAACTTCACAACCTGTAGCGAACGATGCACTGATTGCAATGGTCCCACATCGATTGGAGCAACCATTCCGGAGTTATAGCATCTTCGAGTTATGGCAAACTTTTTTGACATCATGATGACGTCATAATTTGCCCATCCATGTGACGTCACAGAGATAAACTTTGTATGGGAACACATGTAGATGTTGAACAGCCAATTTCTGTCGTTTTTCGTTGCTGCAACAAGCTTTCTCGGGGATATGTTTCCAGTTTAGATACCAGTAAAGTGTCATATATCCCATATCAAATTTGGAAATCAGTTTATCTCAATGACGTCATAAATTATGATGTCATCATGACGTCATCGTCATCGTCATCATGACGCCATCGAATTTAGTCTAAACTTCCAGATGCTATAACTCCAGAACGGTTGCTCAGATCAACCTCGGACTTTCGCCATTGTAATCAGTTGATTTTTCGCTACAAGTTCTGAAATTTTGATTTTAGGGTGAACTTCCCTCTCACTACCAGCCATTCAAATATCTATCCACGTGGATCGATGCAATGGGTGATCACTAAATATTTCGTCACATGCTCAAATATTGTCGGATTATTACAAATGAGGGCTCTACGTCTTCAGAAAGACCTTGACTATCGACTGCAACTATCGCTTTCACTCCTTGGTGTATAATTGGCACACGACGAAGTATTTTTGTAGACTGTGAATTGACTCAATTGCGATATTGGGTATTGAAAGGGTTTTAGTACAGTCTGTAGCACCTATAAGGTTGATGGCTATAGTAATACATGTACACCGACTATAGTGATCAACTTCTCAATTTACAAGATACGCTATAGTGTAAACACACACCACCAGTTCCTTTACAATCAGCTCATCCAAGCTGGAAGGCTGGTGGAGTGCGCATCCAAGATGTGCTAGAGTTAATTGCCAGTTAGGTGTAGAACGTCAGTACTGTCGGTCAGTGTCGTTCAATGTTATCGCATGAGCTGATTGTTCAGTAACTGGTGGTGTTAGTGGACATTATAGTGTAACTTATAGTTCCTTGGCATTCATTTCTTCTTATAAATTAATACTTCTCAAATTGGTTTGAGGGAAAGACACAAATGGGAAAAGGTCATTTTCTTTTGCCATAACTAAGTATACACAGTTACCGCGTATAGTAATAATCGTCTGTAGTGATATATTGTCTATAGCGATCAAATTCAATTTCCAAAAGAATACTACTTTGTAATTTATGTGAAATCAAGTGGTGTCAGAGACGAACAGGAAGCTAGTTCTTTGTGAAACGTAAAAAGCAAAGCAGGAAAGGAAATGAAATTATAGGAGAACAGGATTATAAATCAAAATAGCCAGGCTCCAGTACCGCTCAGGAATTGATAGAAACCGGTCATAGAATGCTCTAGGGCAAGAAAACCGTATTTCCCCGATTGTAGGGCGCACTCGATTATAAGTCGCACCCCCACTTTGAGGTTTGAACCACATTTTTTCAATACATGCAATATTTGCCCATGATGACCTGAGACTAAATTGAACCCTTTATGCTCGGGAAAAATGTACGCAGACTGAATTTGATCTCGACTCACCTTAAATTCCAAAATTCTCCGGGTCATAACTTTGGTCTCCTTTTGACGATTTTTCAATCTTGGGCTTCCTGGAAAGCTCGTCCTAAGAGGAACACATTGAGCCCACACTTGCCACCACGAAGGTCAAAACGCCAGCGCTACAACCCAGCTTAGTCGCAACGCCAATATTCCGACAGAAGTCGTCTTGTATCAGCCATTTCGCTCTCCTTGCTTGTAACAACTAAATTTTTACTTCAAAAAATTCACAAACTGCCACGAGTCCGTTTTTCATTTTGAACGTGTTTCTACGTCACCGCATGGCAAGAATAATAGGGAAATCCCTCATTCAAATTTGCGCACGCGGCTATTGAGGGACAATTGCCGCGATTTGACTTTCGACCTTCGTAACTCTGGAACCGCACTTCGGAGTGTGCCCGCGATTGTTTCAATGGACAGCTGGGAGTTTTCTCTTCGACCTACATATTTTATTTTTTGAAAATAACCCCGAGATGACTGAATTACAATCGATTGACAATTTGAAAAGTTTCGATCCCAGGGGATCGAAAGTTGACAGTCCGTACACAAAGGGTTAACAAAAACTCAATTTGTAACTCCTTCCAAGGATGATGACTCATGGAGAAAGACGAAACTACTCGGAAGTCTCTTGGTATCTGGAAGTGACATCGAGAACCGTATCAATGCCGCTAATCGAGCGTTTGGCACTATAGCCTGAAAGAGACACGCTTTATTATCTAGATTGCCTATGTTTACCACACTTATCCTTCCGGTTTTATTATACAACTGTGGCCTGTGGACCTTGACAGCAGCACTCGGCAACAGGCTCGACACGTGGCATCGCCGCAAGCTACGATCCATTCTCGGCGTAGTGTATCCCCAAAAAATATTGAATAAAAACTTATACAAGCTGTCCAACCAATTGCCTATCACCAGAACATGCAGGGAATGGCGCTTGTTATGGTTCGGCCATGTAATAAAAGAAGGCAATGACTCAACATCCTACAAAGCTCTAAGACTTCCAATCGACACCAAAGACATCAAGAAGCCCAGGGAACGCCCCGTCACCAGATGGATCGACAACATCAAGAATGCAATAAACGTTTCCATTGCCGAAGAGGAAGCTATTTCCCAAGACAGGGAGGCTTGGCTCGGCATTGTGAATCAATGTACTAACTTATCATGCTAAAAAATATCTGCGCTTACTTGAATATCCTTTTGGTAAATAACATTCTGTACTTTGTATAATAATATTACTTGGTCCGCCCAGTTAAAATTGTCGCTTATCTTCTCACTTGTTTTTTTGGTGTTCTGCCTGTGCCACACGGCATGGAACCACCGATTCACCATCCAAACATGACCATTGACCATTGCATCCGACGACATGGCAGCACAAACCATCACAGAAGTTGCAATCGGTTCGTTTGAGTCTTTTTGACGGAGCTGCCGCCGACGAACACTTCCGTCAGCGCAAGAAAACACTGCAACCTCCGCTCGAGTCCGTAAAATAGGTCAGGATGTTCGCATTTCAGAGCGATGGAGAATACAGTTTCTGTCTACTTCCAGCTGTCTGATAGCAAGGATTGTTTATCCCGGGGAGGTGAAGAAAAGCTGAAAAAGCGCTTCGCGAGCTTGAATTTCAGCGCTTGCACAGTACAGTGCCTAGTGAAAGGCTATCACCAGCAAATCGCTGACGAAGAAACTGCAGCTCATGTCGATGTCTCCAGTAAGTGAGACCAATCCGGCGGACACACTTTGAAGCTCACAGAGGACAGGGCAAGGGAGCTAATCAAAGGAAACACCAAGTCCTGAGAGAAACACTCGTGCAAAGGACTTTCAGGACACTAGCCGAAAAGCCTGGTGCACGCCGTTGTAGGTGCAGTACGCACAGGTGCTACATCAAGCGGAAGCTATCACTGCGCTGCATGTACAAGCACCAGCGGATTGCGTGGGTACGGGTGCTGATCAGCAAGTACGACAAGCGCAAGAGGCGATTTGAAAAAGGACACTGATATGGCGTTGCCTTTTTGTCTCAAACAAAGTCGCATAATTGCGACGAACGGGGATAATACTTACAGTCAACATGTGGGCAGTCTCACTCAGCTTCTGATGGGAAGGTGACAGGCACGCACTGCCTTTGAGCGTGATTCGAGACGCGGAGAAGTGGAACAAGCTATGAAACGACCCGTGCAGCAGCTGTCCGGATCGTACGTTTTGAGCTCTTCCTCCAGCGACGATAGTGGCGAGGAGGATGTGTAACTTGCTTGAATTTTCGAGTGAGTTGCTTACTGACATGTAAATAATCATGTATATAGTGCTTTGTGATCGTGGCTTGCTTCAAATATTCGTATTTCTTTCCTGAGACAAGTGTGAAGATAAGCGCCAATTTAACTGGGCGGACCAAGTATATTCCTCGTTCCTAAGCTCATGGTGGAATCGATGTAGTTTTTCTCTGCAATAACAGAATGATTAAGGTGCGTATGTCATGTATTTCTCGTTTTCTTTAACTCTTTTTGCCGACAGAGGCCCCGTGGGTGATCTCACCCATGGAGTACATGCGAGCTGTTAGTATTATTATTATTACTATTATTATTATTATTCAAAGGATCAGTCGGGGAAGTGAACTGCCTGAAAAGAGAAAAAAAACGCCAGACCCACCAGGACTCGAACCTGGGACCCTGCTTGTCATGAGCAATGCTCTAACCACTGAGCTATGGGACCAGGCTGAACCTAGAAGGCGCTGACAAGTTTTTCACTCCAAAGGCAGCTCACAACACGTGCCACACATACTGATGGCACTTGGGTCTTTTTCCCTCCCCCAGGGGACCAACCACGGTCAGTTTCTGGAAACTACCAGAGGTGAAAGAAAGTGATTAAATTTGGAAAGGATGGGAGAACTTCAAATTCAAAGGATCAGTCGGGGAAGTGAACTGCCTGAAAAGAGAAAGAGTTTTTTTTCTCTTTTCAGGCAGTTCACTTCCCGGACTGATCCTTTGAATTTGAAGTTCTCCCATCCTTTCCAAATTATTATTATTATTATTATTATTTGAAACTCGGATGTTGAGCCATAAATCAATGTGGAAGAGAAAAAGACATATGGATACGAGTTAAGAGCTTTGTCAAATATCGTACTGGTCTCGTCATCGTCCAGTAACAATCGACATTCTTTGTTCCGTTGGGACTGTAGCTTTTGCTCGTTTTCGTTGCGCTTGCCTTCCCCTCTTTGGTCTTTTCCATACCCTTGAACATTCCAAGTTGGAAGGCTGTCGGTTAGCGCTACGGAGATGTGTTGAAGCTAGGTGTCAGGACGTCGAATGTTTCAGTACTCTGTCAGTTTTGTGCCTAGTTATTGCACTTTCTGACTGTATATAGTATCATGTTACAGTGATGGAGAGTTACTCTTAACTCGTATCCATATGTCTTTTTCTCTTCCACAATTATTATTATTATTATTATTATTTGGAAAGGATTGGGAGAACTTCAAATTCAAAGGATCAGTCGGGGAAGTGAACTGCCTGAAAAGAGAAAAAAACGCCAGACCCACCAGGACTCGAACCTGGGACCCTGCTTGTCATGAGCAATGCTCTAACCACTGAGCTATGGGACCAGGCTGAACCTAGAAGGCGCTGACAAGTTTTTCACTCCAAAGGCAGCTCACAACACGTGCCACACATACTGATGGCACTTGGGTCTTTTTCCCTCCCCCAGGGGACCAACCACGGTCAGTTTCTGGAAACTACCAGAGGTGAAAGAAAGTGATTAAATTTGGAAAGGATTGGGAGAACTTCAAATTCAAAGGATCAGTCGGGGAAGTGAACTGCCTGAAAAGAGAAAAAAACGCCAGACCCACCAGGACTCGAACCTGGGACCCTGCTTGTCATGAGCAATGCTCTAACGACTGAGCTATGGGACCAGGCTGAACCTAGAAGGCGCTGACAAGTTTTTCACTCCAAAGGCAGCTCACAACACGTGCCACACATACTGATGGCACTTGGGTCTTTTTCCCTCCCCCAGGGGACCAACCACGGTCAGTTTCTGGAAACTACCAGAGGTGAAAGAAAGTGATTAAATTTGGAAAGGATTGGGAGAACTTCAAATTCAAAGGATCAGTCGGGGAAGTGAACTGCCTGAAAAGAGAAAAAACGCCAGACCCACCAGGACTCGAACCTGGGACCCTGCTTGTCATGAGCAATGCTCTAACCACTGAGCTATGGGACCAGGCTGAACCTAGAAGGCGCTGACAAGTTTTTCACTCCAAAGGCAGCTCACAACATGTGCCATCAGCCAGCCAGCGGGTGAGATCGGTACGACTGTGCGTTGGGATAGAACACCCTTACATCAAAAAATGCATCAGTCTGTACCGACCAAAACCCCCTGGCCCTGATGTCCGGTCTGGCGTCATCCGCAGTGAGCAGGGCAGGACCATGGTCAAACGTGCGGACCGTCGGTAGAGGTTGCAGCGGTGGCTCCAGCTGCACATCCTCAGACACTTGAGAAAGAAGTTGGCCCAGGTAGTTGCGGACATGGTTGTGCCGGTGGATGGGATAGCCGCCCAACTTGCAGATCATTGCGTGGTCGATGGTGAACGGCCGGCCGCATGGACACTCGGTAGGTGAACCGTGGATGGTGAGGTATTATTATTATTATTATTATTATATAAGTGTTAGGTACCACCTCCCGTACCTTTTTTAAGCTGGCCTGCATGCACTTGCGTACTCACCTTTTGTCTCCTTTTGTTCCGTTGGCCTGGGTAGCTACTTGCGCGCCCATATTTGCCATAGCTACCCAGGCCCTTTATCTTACCGTTCACACTCTCGCTCTTTTCTCACTTGTCAATAATCACCATGTAGTCGTTTCGTTCGTCTTGGTCTCTTGTCCCGTCTCTAATAAATGTCAGTCCACCAACCTACCTGTTCCCGTTGTAATGTATTTCGAACTCAACATTGGCGCCCGATTATTGATCGACCCACGACCCTGAGATCATACCATGCCCAGTCGTCCTCAACCGCCATTCGTCTTGTCTATGTCAACCTCGTCTCGTCCATGTCAGTCTCGTCTCTCCTACGCCAACCTCGTCTCGTCTCTATCAACCTCGTTTCTCCTATGCCAACCTCGTCTACAATAGTCTCGTTCAAGCCATGCAGGTCAGCTACCTTTCTCTCTTTCTTTTTTTGGTATGCTTCTTCGTCAATTTTTTTTCGTTATTTTTTTGTAGTGTGTGCGCGCGCGTGTGTTCGTAAAACATTACCAAGGGTCCGATCATGGTGAGCCACGCTCTAATTTTAGGATGTTTAGCAAAAGTGTAACTAGGCTGTATTAGCCGTGCAAAATACTAGTAATTCACGTTCCTCGTCAAACTCCAATAGTTTTTACACACTATAAGTAGTACAGGAATGATCTGTAGTGCATTTTCAGTACACACTTTTTTCGTGAGATCCGTGCGGGCGTGCAATATGTGTGTGTGTGTGTTTTTTCTCCTCCAGTCATTTTTTTAAATCTTTTTCTCTCTTTTTTTTCTCTCCGCGAGGACACGGGATTTTTTCATGGAGGGGTGGTATGTTAGGTACCACCTCCCGTACCTTTTCTACCTGGCCTGCATGCACTTGCGCACTCACCTTTTGTCTCCTTTTGTTCCGTTGGCCTGGGTAGCTACTTGCGCGCCCATATTTGCCATAGCTACCCAGGCCCTTTATCTTGCCGTTCGCACTCTCTTTTTTCTCACTCGTCAATAATCACCATGTAGTCGTTTCGTTCGTCTTGGTCTCTTGGCCCGTCTCTAATAAATGTCGTTCCACCAACCTACCTGTTCCCGTTGTAATGTCTAGATAATGTGTCGTCAGTCGTCCTTTTTTCGTATTCAACATAAGTAGGATGTCACTTTCGATTGTAAGTCGCATCAGCTTCTTTGTCCCTGAAGTACAGTGTAAAAAGGTGCGACTTATATTCGGGGAAATACAGAATTCACTTGCCAGAAGAAAAGACAACAGCCGCAGCAGCAGCAGCAGCAGCAGCAGCAGCAGCACCAACAAACGCAAGACCAACAGCACTCCAACACACCATTTCATGCCTACATATAGACTTGTTCATCCACGAACACAAACTATTGCGCACTCTTTGCTTCCCCACTCTCTATCATAACCAGCACGGACACAAGCACACCTACCTAACAGTCCGTGCGCATGCACACACACACACACACACACACACACACACACACACACACACACACCTTGAACCTTGAACGTGCCCCTTGCCGATGGCAATGATAGCGAAGGGACTATCCGCTAGCTTTGCAGTACGGAGCGTGGCGCTTGAGGTCCCCGGGACGACGGCAGACCTTTCCACATGCGCAGCGGAAGCCAGAGTCAGGATCAGGAGGAGCACGGGCGGGAGGACAACGATGAGCAATCTGCCTCCAGGCAGAGCGATCCTGAGCAGCATCAAACCAGCAGTCAGAAGGCACAGGGGGGCTGATGGAGCGGAGATCATCCACGATAACGTCACGCCACCGCTTGCGTGGACCATGGCGAGGGCGTGTTGCAGGGAGCTCCCCAAACAAAACTCGCTTCGGCATGCGGTCGTCGTTCATCCGGCCAACATGGCCAAGCCAACGCAGTCGATATTCCCAGATGATGTCCGTGACGTCACAGTCAATGCCGAGGGTTCGGGCCATGGTAACCGAGGTGACGCGGTTGTCCTACTGGTCCCGCCTGGATACGCCAACAATGATGCGAACACACTGGTGATGAAAGGTGTTGAGAGACCGCAGGTCGGGTCCCTTCGGCGTCCACGTCTTTGCTCTGTACAGGAGGGTCGTCAGTACAAGGGCGAAGTACACGCGGCGCCGACAGCGGAGAGATAACGACCGATTCTCAAACACTGGGACACGGAGACTGCCGAACACGCGCGAAGCCTTGGCGAGACGGGACTGCACATCATGCGAAGACTGCCCGTCCCGATGGATGACGCTGCCAAGGTACGTAAAACTGTCACGGCCTTGATGGTGCTCTCACCAAGAGACACCGGCTCATTCATGGGCGAATTGACAGTCATGCATTTGGTCTTCGATAGACTGACCGTGAGGCCCCACCGCGCCGCACACGAAATGAACAATTCCGTGCACCGATCAAAAATCGGCTTAGTGGTGGCATACACTGCAGCATCGTCCGCAAACTGGGACTCTGTGACGACATCACGTTGCAGGCGGGACTTGGCAGTGCGGTCTCCAACCAACTTTCGGCCAACTCGGTAGTGCAGCTCAACACCAGGGTCCGGGCACATGGAGCGCCAATACCCAACGACTGCAGAGAAATACAAGTTAAACAAGACGGGTACCAAAGTACAACCCTGACGCAGACCGTTGTTGACGTTAATGGCAGCAGTGACACCGCCCTCGATGCGGACCTTCACCTTCATCGACTCATGCAAGGACTTGATGATACTGAGCATCCTTGGGGGAACACCAAACTTCTGGAGCAAACACCACAGCGCTGGACGGGGGATCGAGTCGTATGCCTTTTGCAAATCGGCAAAGAGAGCATACAACGGCGAGTCATGTTCGTAAGATTTCTCAATCAATTGCCTGGCAACAAAGATCATGTCTGCACACCCTCTGCCTTTGCGAAAACGAGACTGTGACTCGGGAAGCATCTTCTCCGAGATTGTCTGCAGCCGGTTCTGAAGAATCCGCGCAAACAACTTCCCAACAACATCCAAAAGGCTGATACCCCTCCAGTTATCACAAACTTTCAAGTTGCCTTTCTTAGGTATTGGAACAACGATGACATCCCGCCACTCAGCGACAACCGATGCCTCATCCCACACCAAATGCATGAGCTGAACCAGACGATCATGGAGCTCCTCACCACCCGAGATAATCATTTCGGGAAGGATACCTGATTCCCCACCGGACTTTCCAACCTTCATGGAGCGCATCGCCGCAATCATCTCTGCCTTCGTCGGGGGATCATCCAGTTCGGTCTGCAGTGGCTCATCCGGGATAGCTGTCAAGACAGCTGGATCGTACTGGCTCTCGACATTCAAGACTCCGTCAAAGTGCCTGAAAAACTGATCCCGGATACCATCGGAGTCCGCCAGGAGTACACCATCCTCATGCAGCACTGATGTTTCACGCTTCGGCTGTCGACCTACGTGGAGGGTCTGCAACTTCCGGATGCAACGCCACTGAGATCCACCGCCAATCTCAGACCTCTCCGCCTCCTGCGATACAGACTCAATCCACTTTTCCTTGGTCTCCCGAACAGCCTGTGCCACAGCTCGCTGCTTCTGGCGGAAGCTCCTCATCGCTGATCGCGTGCCCTTCTGCAGCATCTCGTTGTTGGCTTGGTTCTTGGCATCGATCAATGGCTGCAGTACATCAATATTCCTTAGGAACCAGTTTGGCTGGATCCTCTTCCTTTCCCCAAGGACTTGCTCAGAAACCTCACACACACAATCCCGCAACGTCGACCATTGGGGCCTGACTGCCGGGGCCGTTGCTGTAGGCCGGTGGACATACTATCTCGAAACTTATTACGAATAGCATCCCTTGTCAACACCTCCACAGCAGCCACGGCTTTTCGTCTTCCAGATGTAGGCGGGCAAGCTCGGCGCGGCTGAGCAGCACTGATACGAAGCTTGATGCGAACCATGAAATGATCGGTGAAACAATTGGCACCGCGCATAACGGAAACATCCTGACAATGCCAATGCTGGGACTGCCGCATGAGCACCATGTCGATAAGATGTGGGAGCCTGGTGGCGGGGTGAGTCCATGTACCACGCCGATGGTGAGGCTTTCGATACCACGTGTTCATAATGGACAGCTGGTTTGTAGCACATCACATCAGCAGCCGTTCTCCTGCTGCATTACACTGTCCAAGGCCATGCCTGCCATGAACATCTGACCACATTTCACCAGAAGCAGGCTAAACACCCACACGCGCGCGTTGAAATCTCCCAGAAAAATTTGAATGTCATCACGTGGTACTCCGTCCAGTGTAGTCTGCATGTCCGCGTAAAATTTATTTTTCGTTGGCAAACTGGCCTTACTAGTGGGAGCGTAACACTTGATGATAGACAGGAACAAGTCCGACTGTCTCCTTCACCGCTGCGAGGGCACCCAATCACCCGCGTCCGCCAGTTTGAGTCGCCCCACCACTATTCTTGAGCCTATTGCCGTCCAGGACTTGCCACCACGTCGCCACGCATCAGTCATATCTGGGTTGAGGACGATGCCAATGCCCTCGTTGCGGAACGCTGGAGGACCAGCAGGAGGCAGTTGACGGCCCGAGTGTAACATAGTGAAGCCAGACGACGACCAGACGTCCGCCCCGAACCATTTCGTCTCCTGTACGCCAGCTATTGCTATTTCGAAGCGATTCAGCTCCCCTACCAAAAATTCAAATTTTCGGTCCACTACCGTATCCGCCTGCGCTGTCGATGGACGGGCCCTTGAAACCTTAGGGTCGCCGCCGTCCTCAACAAGCGTCCTGACATTCCATGTCGCGATATTCAACTTCCTGGCCTTCGCTTCTCCTCTCCGTCGACCCGAGTCCACACGCGCCCGCACCATTTTAAACAAATTTCAAAAAATTTCAAACGAGCGAGCAGACGTCCTCTTGTGCAAGCGTCAGTCAACACTACCACTCGGACTCCGGAATATCCAGCGAGAGCAGATCACCGACAATCGTGTCTCGCCAACGCTTCTTTGGCCCATGCCGTGGTCTGGTTGCCTGGAGCTCCCCAAACAACACTTGTTGAGGAATCCGGGCAACGTCCATACGGGCAACATGACCCAGCCAACGCAGACGGTACTCACGCAGGAGAGTGCCAATGTCTTCAGGAAGACACGCTCTCTGGGCTAGATCAGCAGTAGTAAGATGACGGGAGTGCTGATCGCTCCTTGAGACTCCCAAGATGGAACGGACGCATGAGCGATGAAACAGATTCAGGCGATTCATCTGCCCGGCCTTCATGGGGCAAGTCTCTGCTGCATAGAAGAGGGTAGGGAGGACAATGGCCTTGTAGACAAGACGCTTTTGGAGAGCGCCAAAAGCACGAGAGGCCTTGGCAAGGCGGGAGGTAAGCTCCTTGTCCAGAGCACCGTCTGCACTCAGGCCACTGCCAAGATAGGTAAAGCTGTCCACAACCTCCACGCTTCTTCCATCCTGAAGATCAATGGAAGGTGGCGGGTCAGAGCAGTTCACCGCCATGGCCTTGGTCTTCTGGACGCTCACAGTTAGACCCCAACCCGAAGCACAGGACACAAACTCGTTCGTCATCGTCTCCAGGTGGCTCAAAGAGGTGGTGTAGAGAGCCGCATCATTAGCAAACTGGGACTCTGTGACGTCAGTGAAGCCTCCACACACATACACACACGCACACACACACACACACACACACACACACACACACACACACACACACACACACACACAAACACACACACATACACATGCAAACACACATGCAAACGCACATGCACACACACACACACACACACCTCACACGCACACGCGCACACACACACACACACACACACACCTTGAACCTTGAACCTTGAATCTTGAGCTTGCCCATTGTCGAAGGCAATGATAGCGAAGAGACTAAATTGGCATAAACTGGCAGAAAGGCTTATAGCGCTTGAGATCGCCGGGGCGGCGACACATCTTCCCCCTAGCACAACAATATTCTGGCTCAGCGGAGAAATCACGAGGCTGAGGACGACAGTGGATAATCTCCCTCCACATCAAATGGTCCTGGGCCGTGTCAACCTTCCCCGCGACAGAAGGATGGATGCGTTTGAAGTTGTCCACAACCACATCCCGCCAACGCTTGTGTGGGCCGTGCTGAGGTCTAGTTGCGAAGAGCTCCCCTAACAGGGTGCACTTGGAAAAGCGGTCATTGTCCATGCGGCCAATTTAGCCGAGCCATCGTAGCCGACCCTCGCGGATGATATCGCCTATGTCCGGCTCGATTTCGAGGGTCTTCGCCAATGCTGGAGAAGTGACCCGATGATCCCATTGCTTGTGTCTCGAGATGCCAACAATAGCCCGCATGCAGTGAAGTTTGCAGCGGTAATTGTAGAAACTGTTGCAGCGTCAACTGACAGTCTCCCTGACATTTTGCCGTTTGGTGATTCGTCCATACTGCGATCGTGCACATCAGCAGACGTCCCCACCGTAGCTACTCTGTGTTGCACAAACTCCCTGAGGCGTTCCTCAGTGCATTGGTCGCCTAGGTTGCCAACGTACAGAACAGCTTTCTTTGCCTGGGAGGCTCCGACGACACCATTTTCCAGCTGTCATCTGCGACCACCTGGAGTATTGCTTCTTGCTACGCTTTGAGTTCTGGACTGGATGGAAGCTGTCTTCGTCTACGCAGGTTGCATCTTGGTCGCTGCCATCCCCTTGGCACTCGTCACTGCTAAGGGAGATGTTGCAGGGGACGCTGCCATGCTCTTCACACTCGTCACCGCTACGGGGAATGTTGCTGGGGACGCTACGGGACATTGTGGTGTCATGCTTTCGAGTACTTGCACCCGCACTGCCTGCTTTGGCACGCCTACGCGAAGGTTGACCCGCACCCGTACCCTGCTGTGTTTGAACTGGCCTTGGGGTAGCTTTTCGTGGGGCAATGGCGGATTCTCGGAGAGATGCTACCTCTTCGTTCACATCTTTGAGCTGCCTTGACAGCTCGTCAACCCGTTTGTTTAGGCGGGTCTCCCAATCAGCCAATTCCGAGATAATTGCGGCCAATGTTTTCAGGATTTCTTCCACAGATAAAATGCCCGGCAACGACGCCATCAGCCTCAGCTCTTCATCACTCAGGGCAGTCGTGCGAGTGTTTGTTCTCGTGGTGGTCCCAGGCATGGCGGATGTAACCAATTTCTACGAGTACTACTAGAAGAACTTACTGCTTCCCTACGGAAACTACCTCCAGTCCGGCCTGAAGCCGGCTGGGCTCTACCAAGAAAGATTTACGGAAGTTTAAAAAAGTGCAACCTACCCCTACTGTACAGAAACGTACATTGCGGCTTGCGAAGCCTGAATCTGTTTTCAACGAAACGAGGACGAGCCGAATCAAACTCTCGTTTTGCATTCGGTTCGCAGGAGATGCGAACGGTCCGTATTGTCATGTCATTGCCCAATGTTGTGTACTTGCAGTGGATAGCTGCCATTGTGGCCCTGTGTGTGACACTGTGCTTCTGTGTATGCGCTCTGCCACCCCCCCCCTTTCCCAATGCAGGTCAGACAGTTTATCTGAAAGCGAAAAATACAGGGCAAACAGCACCATTTACTGTGACATTCGGAGATGGACAACTGACACGCGATGTTAATAAGTTCTTACCTACTACCTCGGGATACAGCTTTTATGTGACATTCCTTCGACTGGAGAAGACTACGGGCAGTTTTGCTTTGTATAACCGTATCATCCAGTCTGGCTTTTCTGTTGATCCCTTTAATGGCGATTATCCTCATCTGACCACATCATATTCTGGACGGTACCATTGGAGGGTAATGAATAGAAACTCTACAGATACATATCAACTCAACATTGTGGGTAAGTACGGAATACTTTCTTTCTTCCTGTTGAATGATGCCAAACTTTGACACTCTACGTAATTATGTTAGGTTTCTGTTAATGGCATAGTGAACCTGGATTCTGCACTGTAGGTTGCGTGTTTTGAGGCTCCCGTTTTCCCGTAGTTTTCAGGTAGCTTTTGGGGACTAGCCCCAACAGCCTGGGTGGTATGGCTAGCCCAGATCACACTGAGCAGCTGGTGAGCACCGAACAGGTCCATACACAGCTTCGCTCTTGCCTGGCATCGAACACAATGTTGTATAAGTGCTCAGAATTCTAGCTCGTCTTCAAAGCCAACTTCAGGACCAGGAGAAACGATATCAATGAAGGATTAGTGGATTGAGCTCCGAACTTTCCCAGCTGAGAGAGGACCTGGCCGACACTCGCCTGTGCCAAAATTTGGACATCGGCAATGTTACGTGTGCGTCTTGTAAATCAAACTCCTCCGCCATTGCAGACCTAGAGAGAGAGCAAGAAACAACCAGCCAGAGGCAGCGCAAAAAAAAAAAAAAACCTAGTACAGGCACAGAAAGTCGTACACAGTCCGCCGTACCCGTGGAGAGTTCACGACCCATTGATCCCAATATGGACGAGATGGACCTGACCAGCAGTGTTGGATCCGACGTTGACAGCTCAAACAACAAGCCGTCCAACTCCCGTACACATGGTACACCCGGACCCAGCTCGGAGTTGACCCCGCCACGTGCGGATCGCTTGCTGAAATGTGAAGAGATGAGTAAGAGATGAGTAAGGATTCGGACCTGTGCTCCATGAAGGGAACCTGTGCCGAAATGTGGACCCAGTGGCACGAGTGTCTCATGTCTCATGTCACTCGTAGATCAACATGCACCACTCCGGCCTCGGAAGCACCGTGCCCACAATGTCGCACCATGGTATACCCCGGAGCTCGCAGCGCTTGTACGCAGGCGCAACAAACTGCATCGGAAGTGGCTGAGAACCAGACTTGATGTGGACTACCGCAGCTTCCAGCAGACCAGACGGGAGGTTACCCGCACTAGCCGAGCACTGAAGGAACAGCATTGCAATGAGGCATTAAATTTTGTGAACGCTACGGGGAACCAAAGGCAGACTTGGCGTGTATTGAATCAGCTGAGCGGACGGCAGCCAGTCCACGCTCTTCCCAAATGCTCCCCGGATGACATTGGTAATGTGTTTGCAGGCATTGTCAATGACCTTCAACGTCCCCCAGCCTTGACTCTACCTCATGGCCCCATGTCTCCGAACAGCCTTTCAATCTTTAAACCTGTTACCATTGCCCGTGTGCGTAAGCTCCTATCGTCAATAGCCACGACAAAAGCTACTGGCAGTGATGGCTTGCCCGGAACGATTCTTAAATCATGCGCTGACCTTCTTGCACCCTCACTGATGCTCATCTTCAACAAATCATTGTCCGAAGGCCAGCTGCCACCGAGCATGAAAATCGCCAACATCACTCCCGTCTACAAAGGTGGTGACCCCAGTCAACCCACCAACTATAGACCTGTCTCTTTGCTCTCTATAATCTCCAAGCTGCTTGAGCGTATCGTCCATGAGCAACTCAGTCAATACCTGGCTGAACATAATCTTTACCCTTTCTGTCAATTTGGCTTCAGACGCCAGCACTCTACAGAGGATGCTCTCACAATGGTAACAGACAAATTCCTAAGAGCCCGAGATGACGGGCTGTCAACTGGCGCTGCTTTCCTGGACATGTCAAAGGCCTTTGACAAGGTCCAGCATCAGACACTTGTCGAAGACCTATTCCAGCTTGGAATCTCCGGCACAGCCCTGAACTGGTTAGGCGACTACCTCTCAAATCGTCAACAAGTCGTCATCAGCGGCGATAGCAGCTTATCTTTCACATGCTCAAGTGGGGTTCCCCAAGGGTCTGTACTTGGACCACTATTGTTTGTCATATATGTCAGGGATGTCGCCAGTGAAGTGGATCAGTTTGCCGTCCAGGTAACCCAATTCGCGGACAACATCATGCTACACGATAGCAGGAAGGACAAGGTAGTGCTGTCACACAACATGCTTAAGTGGGGTTCCCCAGGGGTCTGTACTGGGACCACTATTGTTTGTCATATATGTCTGGGATATCGCCAGTGAAGTGGATCAGTTTGCCGTCCAGGTAACCCAATTCGCGGACAATATCATGCTACACGATAGCAGGAAGGACAAGGTAGTGCTGTCACACAACCTGTCTTCAGCCATCACCCATCTCAGCAACTGGCTTGGTGAGCGCAACCTAATCCTGAATAGTCGAAAAACACAAATATTGTTTATTCCTGCCAATCGTCATGACGACAAGACATTCATTGTGCAGCTACACTCCTCCAGCAAGTGACAAGCGCCAAGTGTTACCCCTCTGTCACACACCCGTCGAACGAGGAGCACAGATGTTCCCCTGCTTCTTTTCCCCAGGATCATATCTGCCGCTGCCACACGCAGCCCTTCATATCAGTGTCCCGCTCTCTGGAATAAGTTGCCTGCATCTATACGATCACTGAAGAAACCAGGTCAATTCCGGACCGCTCTCTTACCCCACCTGAAAATTTCACTGACTTACGTTGCTCACTGATCAAAATAATGGAATCTTTCCTCTGCTGTCTTAAATCCTACTCTATTTTTCTATTTTTCTTTTAATCTTTTCCTTACATTTTTGGGCCTGTACCTTAAGTCGATCTCATGTAATAAGGCAACACTGCCTGTTTGTTATTTGCCGTTAAATAAACCAATCCAATCCAATCCAACCTAATAGAGATTCAATTAACCATCCGGGTCTCCACCGGACCGCCAGATGAATATTCCTGTACATTGAGTATGCATTCTTGGATTTTCCATCATAACATTGCTTCTACTTGACCAGTCTTGATGATTTGGGGCTTCTTGGAAGGCTCTTATACAGGACTATAATGAGCCTTACCTCATCAAGGAACCCAAGTCTGTCCACCGCAGTGCACCAGGAGACCGCCTACAACACGATCTTGTGAAGCGAGACATCGATCCAACTGCCGCACACACACACACACACGCACACCCACACACACCCACACACACACACACACACACACACACACATACACACACACACTATCAGTTGAGCTCGGCAGTGAACGTTTTGCTGAAGCACTCCAAAAACCCACTAGGGATACAGACCAATGGGGGAACAAACATACAGCTGAGGTATATTGACAGCTTTTAGAAAATGATTAACATCGTCAATCAGATTCACAGTTGCTGCTACCTGTTGTTGTCGTTGTAGGATGTGGTTGTTTTGCTGAAAATGATGTGTCACAGTGTTTTTGTATTGTTGTATTGTATTTTATTATTTTACTTAAGCATTCCAAACAGACCCTAAGGGGCCGTCCGTAAAGTTTTTACAATCCGTGAAATTTTCGTACCTGGGTGGTGGGTGCAGCCGAAATTCAAAGGATATAAAATATCGATGACACGCGGACCTGGGGGTGCGCGTGGGTCTGCGTGCGTCGAACCACACGTACACGTAGATTGTTGTCTCCAAAAAATGTAGTGGAGATCGAAACTCTTGAAGCAAAAGAAGGAGGGAAGTTTGTCAGATATTATTCACAAGTATAATTATTGCACAGTTATTCGAAGTATCACAATACCTGATTAATCCGGGTCAAGTTCAGCTCTTATTTGAACTCCACATCGAAGAATTGCTACATCGCCAATGGTTGGAACAGTTCCCATGTGGAGCGTGGCCTAACGAAAATGGCACGGCAGACTACTTTGTTTGGTACAGCTGCCAAAAAAGATAAGTTTTTCAAAGAGCTTGACAGCCCTGGTGAAGACGACGATGGCTACTACGCCGTCATCGAGGCCTTGTAGACTGTTGAATCGTCCAATAATCGATCTGCGTTTTTCACCAAAGCACAGAAGCAGTGGATGGAGACGTTTTCCGCAGACCCGCAGGCAAGGTCGGAAATCATCCAAAAGGCCAATTCACTCAGAGCGAAGGACGGGCAGAAGCTAGGAAGTAGCATTTTCGCACAGACTTCCACCTCCGCCGACACCCCGAAGGACGACATTGGACAACATTCCTGGCATAAGTCTGCCAAAATATATTGCTGTACTCTAGTTATGAATCACACGGTGACTACATGCCTGCGTATGTATGTACTCCATGGACTCCACCTACATTTATGTAGGTACAGTACATGTGTCATCAATATTTTATTCCGTAAAAAGTAGGGGGGTGGGTGGTGGGTCCTGGTTACTTTGTAAAATTAACGGATTGAAAAAACTATCGATATTTACGGATGGCCCCTAAGGTCTTCTTGCAGGGTGCCCAAGATGAATGAAATGGTAAGTTCCTGGCGAAATGAATTGGGGATATGATTTGTGCGAAGGGATTCGGGAGGCGCATAAAATCGGTCAGCACCAAGGAATGAAATAGATCTGTGTTCAGCTTAAGCTTGCACAATGGGTAAGGAAAGGAAATCATTGACTTGGCCACGGGTTACTCTATCTGTGTGAGCGCAGTCACGGCGACGGGAGAACATGTCAGAGAGGAGTGAATTGCATATATTGTGGATGCAATGGAACACGAAGAATATGGACTTAGTATGATATCTTTTGTCTAAGCTAATTATGTGGTATCGCTCAAGCAAGTATGATGTCCGCGTGAATGTGTCATGCTCAAATATGCATCTAAGTGCTCTCTTACTTATGCGTAGCACCTGATCTCTCACATTGTCAGCGAGGCAGTGGACGTAGGCAGTGCTGGCGTACTCGAGCTTGCTCCGGACTACTGACAAGTAGAACTGCCTTCTGGCCTGGACAGCAAGGTTCCTCCTTCCACGCAGAAAAGCACCTAGTTTCTTTCCGATGTCTTCCCTGAGGGAGGTAACGTGGGCACTGAAACTTTTAAAAAGTTGAATCGAGAGTCAGTCCTAGATACTTCACTTCGTCAGACGGAGCAATAACAGTCGAACCGCAGACAATGTTCAGGTTAGGTGGAGGATGTGAGCATCTGCTGTGGATCAGTAGTACTTGGTTCTTGCTGGAGTTCAGGAGCAGGCCGCGATCTGTGAGGTGCTGCTTCACCACTGAAAAATCTCCTTCTAAGTAAGAAATGAGAATTTGTGGACACTTTCCAGAGGCATACATGGTGGTGTCGTCTGCATAAAGAAGGCATTGGAAACGCAATGGCAGAGTGGGGACAAGTAGAGTTTAGATGCTGAAGAGGGTAGGGCCTAGGACGGAACCCTGGGGAACGCCCCTGGTGCAGGTTCTACAGTCACTTGTTGTTCCGTTCCCTTCTACGCGTTGCTGTCGGTGAGACAGATACGACTTGAACCACTCAAGAGCACTTCCACGGATCTTCAGATTGTGAAGGTCATCCAGTAGCGTTTGGTGGTGGACACGGTCAAAGGTAGTACGGCCGTATAGTATCCGGTATCCATGCTTCTCTGCCAGTTATTGATGGCAAGTGTTAAAAGGTCCTCAGTACTGTGGTTCCGCCTGTATGCAAACTGTCCATTTGGAATTGCTCCGGGTGTGATGTCCAGATGGTAGTGAAGCTGCTGGAGCACTAGCGATTCCAAGACTTTGGACATAATGGGCAGTAGCGAGACGGAGCGATAGTTGGAACTGTCGTAGGGGTCGCCTTTCTTAAACACTGGACACACAGACGCTAGTTTGTAGGCTGACGGTACCTTTCCGCTAGACAATGACTGGTTGAAGATGGAAATTAAGGATGTGGCCAGCTCGGCGGCATTGTGTTTCAAGATGTAAGCTGGTATGCCGTCTGATCCAGATGCTTTCGAGGAAAATTCAATCGTTCGAGAATCTTCGTTACTGCTACTGTTGTAACGTGTTGGAACTCGAGAAGGCAGTTGTCTAAACAGTTGTCCGCCAGAGTGTCTGGGGTCGTAAGAGCAGCGCGGTGTTCATCATGGACGATATTGCCTTAGGGTATCTGACAAAGATGAGAGGGAAGCTTTCGGTGTGGGGTGGGATTTTCTCCTTCCAGTTAGTTGATTCAGCACTGCCCATTGGAGTCTAGGATTTCCTGTAGCGGCACTGAACTTATCTTTGTAGTGCACACTTTTCAGTTTGCGGTTTAGTAAAGTTCCTTGACGATGTATTGCACGATACTGCTGTTGGAGGCGGTCATCCACGGGGTGCTATATTAAGGCGCGATGGGCTGAGCTTCGTCGATGAAACATCTGCTTCAGCTCTGGGGTGACCCAGGGCTGGGGGCGGGGTTTGGAGTGAGCTGCGCGCTTCTGGGCAATGAATGATGCAAGATCATCTAATACTGTCATGACACTTTGTTACCAGTGTCTTGCCGCTGCATTTAGAGGATAACCGCCGGATATATCTGAGGGGTCAAGGATGTGTGTGAGAGCTGCAGACGTTACACTATGGTCAAGGTGAGCCAGGCTAGGTTGGCGTCTTCGAGAGAATTGCTCGTGTGGCTGTTCAAAGTTGGCTCTGCTAACACGGACAGAGAGGCCAGTAAGATGGTGGTCGGACATGCCATCGACGCTGCGAACAAATGTACTACGAAGAGACATGGGAGAGGGAGACGGAGCAGCTGTTGTCATTGTTGTCGGTGTGAGTGCAAGGTCTAGGCATGACTGGCTAGGAACTCTGGTGAGCTTTAGTATGGCGTTTTGTAAGCTGTGGTCATCGCAGAGGCCTTGTACATAGCGGACGTTCGGGTGAGGTGGGACAGAGAGCATGTTGACATTGTAATCACCGAGGAGGAGGATGTCCGGACATGTTGCGGAGGTCATCTGCATGCTATTATCGAGCTCCTCCCAGAAATCAACATGGCTGTCGGGAGCGCGGTAAACGCAGCCGATGGATAGAACTGGATTCGTTCGGGTATGGGTGTGTAACCCCAAGAATATGGTCTCTAGCCTGTCGTTCACTCGAAGTTGCCTGGATTTCAGTTTTTCCTGCACATACATAGCAACGCCACCACCCTTCCTGCGATCAGCTCGGTCCCGGCGATAGAGAGTGCAGGCTGGTATAGCAAGATCACAGTTCATCACAGTAGAGTTCAAGCATGTTTCACTGATTGCTAGCACAGTAAGTGTGTATTCCTGGTGATGTGGATCACTATAATAATGTAGTGTTCGAGAAAAAAATCATTACAGTCCATTCATCGGAAATAGGAATAGGAAAAGGAGTATTCCTAAAAAAATAGAAGTGATTTATAGAAAAGAAAAGGATCAAGGAACTACAAATTACACTCTAATGTGCACTAACACCACCAGCAGCTACTAAACAATCAGCTCACGCGATCTCAAGCAAAATTATTCTCCCTAAAGCAAAGACCACATCAAAATCGTTGTTTCTCTTCCAAACCTCCCTCTTATGGAACTGCCTCCCACCAAGACTAACTGCAGAACCATCCATTATTGTTTTCAAGAATGGGCTTCGCAAACTCACTTGCAAACATAGTGCTTCGCTCTCCGGCATGCCCATACCATGTACATACCCCACCCCCCCCCCCCCCCCCTGTGTGCTTCCCAACGCATTCAAGCTGCACAACTTTTACTTTCCACTACTTTCACTTTAGCTCACATATGTACAAGTACACCCTTCAAAGCGGTGAACCCCTTGATTGGCGACAAGCCTCTGGGTCATCCTAATAAAGATATTATTATTATAGCATTGCACAACACTGACCGACTGTACTGACGTTCTACAACTACGGGCGCGGTCAGACTACCGTGAATCCCGTCAAACCATGAATGGCGATAACCGTTGAAGGACATTTGCACTGCCAGTAAACTAACGTTACCGTTACGTAAGTTTTGAAGCTCTCACCACGGCACTGAGAAGGGATTTTCCCTTTTTCTCCGCTGGAAAAGTTTTGCTGCGGCAGCAGTAGCGGCAGTAAACCTTTTCCGCTGGTAGCGTGCCAGTAACGTCATGTGATCAAATCACATTGGAAGCTTTCTCAATTCATCACTTTTTATCGGTAGTCTTAACGCGCCCTAACTGGCTATCAGCTCTAGCACTTGGATGCGCACTCCAACAGCCATGGTGTAAGTGAACATTATAGCGTAATTTGTAGCTCCTTGATCCTTTTCCGTTCTATAAATTTATCCTTGGCTTCCAATCCGAGTAAATAAGATTGAAATAGGAATAGGAATATCTGGCTTTTGAAAGTCTGATTTTGGCCGAATTGAGGATCAAAACCCCACTTAAGGTGGCAGACTACCCAAAAATTCGCTGAAAAATCGAATTTGTAAATTCATATTGAGTGCTACGTCAGTTGAAAGAGCATGAATAGCTGCAAATTCTCTGAAAATTGTGTCCCGATCTGACCGGCCGTTCAAGAGTTATGGCCGAAAATGTGCCCTTGCAAGGAAAGATTTTTTTGTTGCACGCTGTCATTTGTTGGCAGCACTGTATTTGAATGTGAGCAGACCGTGTGCAACTTGTCGTATCATGGAAACACGTGAAAGTGTGCAGAATTTTGCTCCAAGTCCAAAAAATCAGGTTTTTGAGCCACGTATTGGGCTGCACGGCGGCGGGCGAAGCCCGCCGCCGTGCAGCAGGACTTTTGCCAGCACCCTCGTGACGTTGCAGATATGTGGCTTGATTATTGTAGTTGACGTTGATTTAGTGACTTTGGCAAGTTTGAGTCGTGTCAAGAAGTCAGGTAGGATTCAGTACTAGGGAGTAGTGAAACGTGAGTGGTAGTCTTTGCCGGTTCCTGAGGGTATCCTGGATTTGGTGTGCAGCGCTGTGGAAATGGCTTGCTGTGGAGGTCCCAGCACTGGATGTTGTATCAAAGGTACGACCTAGTAGCACGTGCTAAACCTAAAAAAATTCAAAAATTGACTTGGGTCTGTGGGAGTGTGTGAGAGAACGCCCACTCGTTCCGTTGTGACAGATTCCAGGGCCTCGTTTTGGGGGGCCCTACCCCATCACCCATAGCTGCTTCTGGACTTGTTCTAGGTTTGAGTCCCGCGCACGAACAGAATGAGCACGAAAACGTGAAAAAATTGTAAATGCATTTGTTTGGCTCCTGGGTGGCTCTCACATCGTGGCACTATGCCGGAAATTTGAGTTTTTCCGGCCTGGAAAGCCTGCTAGTGAGGCGCAAGAACTTGTAAATCATGTTCTGAGGGCCAGCATAGTGGCAGGAGTGTGTGGTCAAAATTTCACTCAAATCCATTGAGAAACACCAAAGTTACGGTCAATTGAATGCCATATGAAATTTATGGGTAGGCTGCCCCCTTAAAACCTTTATAATAATAATCTGGGTTGGATCTGCTTCTGCATACTTTTGCCATGGCAAACCTGTCCTAATTTGGTAAAACCTGGCTGAAAGTCTATTTCTCTGTTCTTGGACCCTTATTCAGCTCCACCGCCTTATCCACAGCCAGATGACGACCCTGGAGGACCTAGATTGCACAGTATCACACAGAATCAGGCGCCCCCGACAACAGCTACCGCCTGCTAGAGCCAGCGCACACACACCGGTGCCACCTTTTTTCTTTGTCACCACTGCCACATGGAACGCCTTCCTGGCTGGGCTGCCATTCATACTGTTTCTAGCCCAAAATGTTTTATCTCTTTTGTCCCCACCAACTTCACTACCACACATTATGAGCCTGCATTCATTCCACGTAGAGTAGCAATGTCATAGAGCAGAAGTGTTAAATTTCCATCTTTGGATTTTTACTCCTCAGCTTCTTCTTGGTCATAAGATGTTGATGGACACCACCTCGATTTAGGCTAAGGCCTGTGAGGAATTCATGAAAACAGATAAAAACAACAAGAACACATATTCAAACGCAAGCACAGGTACGCACACACAATGAATGCAAGTGTACGAAAGCACACAAAATAATGCAAGCAAACGCAAACAGACGACCGAACAAATAATGCCAATGCATGAAAAACACGTATGCAAACACAAGCACACGCAGGCATGCAAGAACGGACATGCAGAAAAAAACACGTGGAATGAATCCAGCAGGGTCGTCATCTGGCTGTGGATAAGGCGGTGGAGCTGAAGACGGCACTGAATTTGCCCTTCGTCATGCGAGGCTGGGCCACTGAAGGTGCGCAAAACGTCAGGGTTTCGGCTCCGTTTGAGGAGGATACATGCCATACTGCCGCAGGATCACACGTGCCATTCTTGCCTGTAGCCATTCAAGGGTAGTAGCCTGAGCACTGGAGAGTTGAAATTGCCAGAGGGACGAGGCATATTCAATCACAGGGCGAATACATCCAGTGTACAAGCGACTGGCTACTGCTGGAGTGTTACGCCTGGTCATTTGGATCAGAATGACCACTCGCTGGCGGAACTTTGTCGTGATGGTGGCGATGTGGCTGGTGAAGTCGATGTTAGACGGTCGAAGATGACTCCAAAATGTTGGTAGGTCGTTACATCAGACACGTCATCTCCCTGCATACACAGGTGCGGGATCGGATGAGTAGGGTGAGCATGTTCTGCACGACTTCTAAGAGAGAACTACACGGTGCAAGACTTCAAGGGGTTGAAGCACCCTCCTACTGAATGAGCCCACTGCAGAACAGCATCAGTGGCGGCCTGGAGGGGGTGGACTATTGGATGTTGGTTAAGTCCTCCGGCCGCTCTCCCAAGAGTAGTGTCATCGGCAAATAGGAGCACATCAGTAGTGACATCAGACGGTATGGTGTGAGGAAGGACATTAATATAGAGAAAGGATAGAAGGAGGCCAAGGTGAGATCCTGGGGGAAAGTGGGTAGGTCGGCGACTTGGCAGAGAGAACTTTGTTACAGAAGGACCGGTCCTCGAGGTACTTGAAGAACCAAGAATCGGCTTCAGGGCATGCTATAGTGGCGATCTGACAGAGAAGCACGGTGCACGGTACGCTTTTGCGAAATCAAAGAATAGAGCGTGGTAGCCAGTGCGGTCGTCGAGTGCTTTAGCCACGCTTGAAGACCGGACAGTTAGCTGATCAAAATTTAATGTCGGCTTGCAACAGACAAAGCTATGCTGGTGGTCGGTAATTAATTCCTGCCCATTCAGGAACCTGGTATTTTAAAAGGTGTTCGACGATGATGGCATCCAGGATCTTAGCAACAGCCGGCAGTAGGGAGATGGTCATGTAGCTAGCTGGCTATGCAGGTCTGCCGTTCTCTTTGTAGACACCGTATTTTTCCGGTTATAAGTCGACCATTTATGACTGAGAATAGCAGGAGAAAAGGTGGGGGTCAACTTACAACCGGGATTCGACTTATAACCGGGAATTATCGGTATCTTCCAAAAATGACCTGCAATGAGTACACGAGTGCACCATGCGTATGCATTTTTGCCAAGTTTATTTGCCTTTTTCAAGGATTGGGATGTTTCAGAATCCAATGAGGAGTCTTTATGTGATTTGTTCATGTGTTAGTAGCAGGGAGCGGTTAGCAGTGCTTCGTTGGGCAAACACTTTAAAAACATAATTAAGACCTCCGGATACGGGGGGTCGACCTATAACCAGGGTCGACTTATAACCGGTAAAATACGGTAGGTGTTACTGTAGCCAACTTCCAGTCATTAGGTAGCTGCCCGAGTCGGAGACTGGTGTTGAAGAGGTTGCACAGGGACTGCGTGATCACGGGTGCCAATTCTCTCAGTATTAAGTGGGTGACATCCCTTCTCACTGACTTGTGCTTGGGCAGAGTCTGAAACTTGTGGAAGACTTCATGCTTGGTTATGTTTGGCAATTGAAAGTGGAAATCTAGTGGAAACTGTGCTGGCGGTCGAATGATGGATTTGGGGCGAACTGAATTTTGAAGGAACGGGCCAGTGCTTCTGCTTTAGAGGGATCACAAGCCGCATCTCCAGAATCATCCACCAGAACAGGAATGGCCGCTCATTTTTTGCTGATCTGGGCAATTTTCTTGGCCTCAGCTCACCATTTGTAGCATTTTTGTCGCGACTAATAAGTGAGCAAAGCTCTTCGAGATAGAGGGGCTTACTACGTTTTTAAAAGGGTTTAAGAGCATTTTTCACCATCTTATTATGTTGTTTGTTTTCACTGACATTTTTTGTTTTCCTAACGCGCAGCGGAGCAAAACCGAACCACTGTCATCTCTCCCACAATGGTTTTCAGTTACACTGACAAGCAATATGAAATTCCTTGTAATACTTTGGGTTCGCCAGGCATGAGTGTCACTTGGACATCCACTATAGGTCTAACAACAAAGAGAATAAACACAACGAATGGAGCATTTCCAACGGGACTGTTGGAGTATGTCAATTCCACTTTCAGTTTCACCGGGACAGATTCGGGTATCATGTTTAGCAGTGCCCACCCAGCTGGCGCTATGTTCAACCTGACCTGCACTACTACCTACCCGACCAGTTACAAATGTAGGTTTGTAGAAGGTCAAAAGCCACAGCCCCCGAAAGGTGTACTGGACCGATGTGATAAAGCAGTTGCACCTTTGTCAACAACGTACACCATCAGCCTGCGAGGTAATGTTCTTAGACAAACATAATCCACAGTCCATTACATTAAATTTTAAAAGAAAGCACAGTCAACCTTGTGTATGACGACACTCGGCGGGCATCAGAAAAGTGTTCTTATTCGCCAAGTGTCATTATACCTGAAGCCTCACTGTATGTATACCGCTAGAATGGACTTTGCTCTGGGTATAGAAATTCTGTCGTTATTCGCGAATTGTTGTTATATCCGTAGTCGTTATTAGCGAACTTAACAGTAGCATGATGTCACAGGTTATCCATAGTTTCTCCAACACTATAAGTCCATCCGAGTCTAGTCAATTACAATTAAAAAATAAATCTGTAGGTGCAATCGAAGAGCTGGAATGACAAAACCGATAAATCCATTTCATCACTTTTCCCCGGAAGGGGATTGTTCATGTGCGGTTAGTATCTGAATACATATCTGGGGTCCCATTTTGAAATGGTTCTAGTCGGATTTTGAATGTGAAATTATGCCTGGTGGTGCCTCACGATCCTTTGATGACACTGGGCAGAAAATCACATTTTCTCAAATTTTACGTAAATCGAGTTTTGCATCTCAACTCTTCATCTGGGATCCTATTTTGAAATGGTGCTGATCAGATTTTGTATATGAAATGTTCTCTTGTGGATGACCTAGACCATTAGATCACACTAAGGGGACTCTTAGATTTCCTCAAAGTTGGCGTTTTCGCATTCAGATTGCCGCAAACCCCGTCAAAAAGGGGATTGTTAAAAACTGTGAGGGACATTCGCACTACCGATGTACTAACGTTACCATTACGTACCTTTCTCAGCTTTCATCGCGGCACTGAGAAGGGATTTTCACTTGCTCCCAGACTGAGCACCTTTTTTACTGCCAGAATGCAGATACATTACCACCGCAGGAGAACGCAAAAGCAGCATTCCACACAACTTGCGTGGCTCAAAACATGCCAAGATCAAACTTTTCCCGTTTGTCTCTTTCCCTCAAACCAGTTCATATGTTATGACTTGGGGCTCCCCGCGTGCTAGTTTGTACGTAAAGTGTGACAGTCAATATTTTCTTCAGACTTTTCCCGTTTGTCTCTTTCCCTCAAACCAGTTAAGGCCATCATTTTTTATATATATGTTTCTCGTCGTCCGCACGCATACGTTTTGATTTTTTTCGGAAAAATATAAAAAAATCGAACATGCACAGTGAGTGTACGATCATGCGAGTCATCAGTGTGAACTGGTTGCATACGGCAAAGCTGGGATTCAGCCTCGAGGCCAGCGTTGATAGATCGTTTGTTCTGCATCTGCGAGCTTACACCAGACCGCAACGATCGCCTCAAGCTGAGAGGATGCGTCGTTTCGGAGCTCTTTGCACCGCTGCTGAAGGCTGAGTACAATAATCCAGCGAAGCATGGGCACCAACGGTTGCCTCCTCTGTCCAAAGTGAATATTTACTCTTGCTGATAACCCAGATTTTGTGCTTTGATGTACGATTTTTCTTTCGAATGTACACCATGCACGAGCTATTGACAATAGTCAATAGGCTATGTAGTATGTACAGTGCTATTCACCTCTGATGATCCTTTTTTATTATTTTGCAACTTTTTATTTCTTTCCACCTCTCGCATATGATTCTGGAAGTTGAACTGACGCGAAACATAGATATAAAAAATGATGGCCTAATAAGATCAATAAAAGGGTAAAATATACGAACAAGAATCAAGAAAACCGAACGCCTCAGTAAAGCAGCACTGTCTTCAACTATGACAGTTTAGATGGACAATTCACAGCTATAACAAGCAGCAGTTTCACACGACGTTCGTTTCGCGTCAATCGTGGTTTGACCGTATTGTCCAATTGTCTTGCCAGTATCGTCATCGACATGCATGAACATCCGCCAACGTTCTTCACAGCTGAGACTTTCAGCCCGGGCTTGTCTTGGTTGCGCTCACCTTCCCCTCCCTATGTTATTTCTATAACTTAGAACTTTCCAAGTTGGAAGGCTTTTTTTCTGTTAGCCAGTTAGTTGTAGAACGTCATTACGATCGGACAGTGTTGGGCAATTTTATCGCATGAGCTGATTGTTTAGTAACGGGTGGTGTTAGTGGACATTGTAACGTAACTTGTCGTTCCTTGATCTTTTTCTTTTTTTCTTCCATAAAGTTGTAAAAAAGCGTTTCAGGGACAGCAGTTTTAATATAGTAATTATGGTAGCTACAAGGAGGTGTAATTGTACTGTAAGCATTTCCTATATGTCGACATGTTTTGTGTAAAATGTTATACGATGATCACAAGGCACCGCGACAACGAAAGGGAATGAGAGGATTTGTTCACAACTGTTTTCTTGTTACATTCGTCAGTGAATCTACTTAACCCTTTCGCGCTACATGGTTGTGCCATTGAGCCACTGGGGCAAAATGCTAAATATAAGGCAAATGGCCAGTTCCACAACTTTACTGTCCTGGCAAGTGGGCTTTTCAAATTTTGGGAAGCCAAGACTACTACCATCACATTGACTAGCTTGATATAGCACCCAAATTAAGAAGCAATTCGCCGGAATTGCGAAAAATAGGGCAAAATCGGCAATTTTAGCTGAAACATCTTGCGTGAAAAAGAAGAAAAGGAAGACATTTCATGTATCAAAGCTTGATTTGTACCCAC